>NC_090786.1:21500000-21510000 GCF_040054535.1 Antennarius striatus | reverse complement strand
AGTTTGGTGTCCACTCCTACAGGAGGAACAGAATCCCGTCAGGATGTAACGCTGGTCATGTCTGTGTCTTAACATCATCACAGATCGGCTATCAGCACGACGGACATCACTGTTGATGTTAGCGCTCACTGTGGAGAGGCTGTTCCTGCTCGTTTCATGAAGTTGTTCTTGGTCTGCTGGTATGTTCTCATGCCTCATCACCTTCTATCCATGAGCTCTGTTGTTTTATGAGTCTTCTATGAGTAGAGGGGTGTCTCTATGAGTAGAGGGGTGTCTCTATGAGTAGAGGGGTGTCTCTATGAGTAGAGGGGTGTCTCTATGAGTAGAGGGGTGTCTCTATGAGTAGAGGGGTGTCTCTATGAGTAGAGGGGTGTCTCTGAGTAGAGGGGTGTCTCTGAGTTGAGGGGTGTCTCTGAGTAGAGGGGTGTCTCTGAGTTGAGGGGTGTCTCTCAGTAGAGGGGTGTCTCTGAGTAGAGGGGTGTCTGAGTAGAGGGGTGTCTCTGAGTAGAGGGGTGTCCAAACACCGTACACAGGGTCATGTCTGGAATCACCACACGTCCAGGAGACGCTTTGGGTCTCAGACTGTCTGCTGGACTAAACTGTCTTCATGCTGGTGAGAGCAGCCGTGTTCTGAGTGAACACACTCTGGATTACACTGAGTGAACACACTCTGGATTACACTGAGTGAACACACTCTGGATTACACTGAGTGAACACACTCTGGATTACACTTAGTGAACACACTGGATTACACTGAGTGAACACACTCTGGATTACACTGAGTGAACACACTGGATTACACTGAGTGAACAAATCTGGATTACACTGAGTGAACACACTGGATTACACTGGGTGAACACACTCTGGATTACACTTAGGGAAGGCACTCTGGATTACAATTAGTGAAGACACTGGATTACACTGAGTGAACGCACTCTGGATTACACTGAGTGAACACACTCTGGATTACACACTCTGGATTTCACTGAGTGAACACACTCTGGATTACACTGAGTGAACGCACTCTGGATTACACTGAGTGAACACACTCTGGATTACACTGAGTGAACACACTCTGGATTACACTAAATGAACACACTGGATTACACTGAGTGAACACACTCTGGATTACACACTCTGGATTACACTGAGTGAACGCACTCTGGATTACACTGAGTGAACACACTCTGGATTACACTGAGTGAACACACTCTGGATTACACTAAATGAACACACTGGATTACACTGAGTGAACACACTCTGGATTACACTGAGTGAACACACTCTGGATTACACTAAATGAACACACTGGATTACACTGAGTGAACACACTCTGGATTACACTAAGTGAACACATTCTGGATTACACTGAGTGAACACACTCTGGATTACACACTCTGGATTACACACTCTGGATTACACTGAGTGAACACACTCTGGATTACACACTCTGGATTACACCGTTTCCTCACTAAAGCTCATCTGCAGAGCTCATTCTAGCTGCTCTGACTTCATCTGCACACATCAGATTGTACAACGATGGGAATATTTAACCTTTAACCATTTAATGTTATTGTTCATTAAACCAGATTAGACTCCCCGTTTCCTGGTTTTGTCCCACACACTGAACGTGTTCCCCCAGAAACCATCAGTCAGAGAATCATTCAGGGACATTAAATATCTTCATCTAACGCGTCGCTCATCTCTGAAACACGCTCAGATGTGTTTTCTTGATAGCCCCTCATCTCAGTGTGCAGCGACAGCACTGAATGAGGGGGGGGGGGGGCAGCATATCTCCATAGAGGTCAGGTGACCACAGATCACAATCTGATGATCCAGACAGGATCATTCAATTTATGTCTGTGATTAATCGTGAACGAAAGTGTGCAGGTGGAATGAGGAACACATTTATGACATTACCTGCAGTAACATAATGACTACATGTCCGTTATCTGTCCGTCCAATCAGACGCCGGCAGCGTGTCGCTGTGGGACTGGAGAAGCCACGCCCACACAACTCATCCTGATTTAATGACTTCACCTCTGCCAAAGCGTTCATGTGTTCACTGATGTTTGTTTATTTGTTTGTTTGTTTGTTTGTTTGTTTTTCGGCAGAATATTTGAAAGCAGATTTTTTCAGGAAGCGTCCATTGTGAATGAAGAAGGAAGATTAAATCATAGAACAGATTGAAATCAGTTGGAAATGCAGGGTTTGGTTCACTTCCTGGGACTTTGTGAGATTAGTGCCAGATTACATCATAACTGTTCCTCCTTAAATAATCTCCAGTGTGGATTATTAAAGTATAATTATTATTCTTGAACCAGTCTGTGTGAGATTTGTTCAGGTTTAGAATAAAACTTTGGTTTCCACAATTTCTTGTACAGTATTTTCTCCGCTATGAGGCGCCTAAAAGCCTTTAATTTTCACAAACACCATCAGTGTGTCTTATACAGCGGTACCTCTGTTTACCAAATGAATCGGTTCTGGAAGGAATTACGTAAGTAGAGACGTGTTTTCCTGCAAATGCCCTAATCAGTTGCAAGCCCACAAAAATTCAGACATAAATGTTTTATAAAGCATAAAAATGCATCAAAACATGTAACAAATACATGTTACCATTAGATCATTACACAATAAATGAGAGTTGTGTATAATGTCAAAAACAAAGAATAAAGTAAAGAATAATAATGATGGTCCTTTACCTTTTAACTGCTGTCCTCATTGTTTTTTGCCTTCTTGCCCCCCCATGAACAACAGAGTGAATTCCAGTCCTCCTTCTAACTTCTCCAACCACCCACGCGATGCCTTAAACTCCTTAAACTTCCTTTTGTTTTAATAACGTGGTGATTGTAGATGCATTACGGACATATTCTTTGGGGAGATCAACCAAACGCATCCCTTTTTCAGGCTTTTCTATCATCTCTTGATTTGTTTGTACGGACAAAAAAACTCTTTTCTTTATCTTTTCTTTTCCTCTTTTCTCCGTCACTTTCTTGGGGTCCATAGTGAATACTCTAAAAGTTAATATATTTACGTAAAACTATCAGAACACCTCATGGGTCGAGGGCTGAATGACGAGGACGCTGCATAGACACCGATCTAGCTCCACACAGAGGTCCCTCTGGGCCAATGGGATGCCAGGATGCTAGGTAATAGCCAATGGCTGAGCAGCTATAAGAATGTTGCGTTCAGGAACCTGTGGGAGCTGCGAGTATCAGCCCACACTGTATTTTTACCTTTCGTAAGTCGAAATTACTTTCGTAACTAGAGGAAATATTTTCCTGTTGAGGCGTTTGTAAGTAGAACATTTCGTACGTAGAGACATTCGTAAGTAGAGGAACCACTGTGTATAAAAACAGTTTTAAAGTTCATTCATTGAAGGTGCTCCTGATGGTGCGTAACATACTGTAGTTATTTCTCTGCTCTGTCCAGGTGACACCATGTCCGGTTGTTTCGTACACACAGACATTAAACGATGACTCAGATCATTATTCAGACGATGAACCTGTGGTTTTAGGTCTTTTCATGTCGGTTGGGGTTTTGCCTTGTTTTGATGAACATTTTCCAGTCTTAACATATTTCCATCTTTTCCATCGATATAACTGAAGCGTCTTTGAGACGTTGGGAACATAAAGTTGAACCTACCCCCCCAACCCCCCAGGGGAGGGGAAGCTGTGATTCATCTGAAAACTGTTCATAAATTAATCCATAAATGAAATAATGGATTCCATTCTCCTGTCAGGATCGGCCAAAACGGACAAAGACTTCCTCTGACAGCGTTCTGAGTGACATTTGCTTCTCGTTTCCTCCATGATGTCATTAGCAGTTTGCTCAGTGACACTTTATTAATGGCCGACCGTTAAAGTACGACAAGCAGGAAACACACATCTGTCTCCACCTGAGCTGCTGCTGTCATCCTCTAACCTTCATCTGAGGGGCTGAGCTGACAAATCTGATTCACTCCAAACACACCGTGCCCCCCCCCATTAAATCTCCCCACGTCTTCACATTATTCCTCAAATTTAAAGTAAAACTGAGAGCTGGACTCAGACAACAGCTGTGACGTCCCGTCCGACACCCCCGTGTGATCGTGTTCCTGCGCTGCAGATGAATGTTGAATCCGGGCGGTTTCATCTACTAAAAGAGGGAATAAATCAGCGGCGGGGGGACGGGGATGAGGCGGGGGTTATCACCAGTCTGCCCCCCTCGTGAGAGCTTTGCATTAAAGCATTAGTGAAATTAATTCATCTTTCATAAGAGGTTTGAGCAGTATCTGTGATCTATGATAACAACCAATTTCTCACTACGGAGGGGCTGAAAGGGGGGAGGAAGAAAAAAATAGTCAGCGCCCCCGCTAGACTACACAAATCTGCTGGTTTTAAATGGGCCAACATTATGTGGAGTGCTGCTCTCTGGAGCATCAGCCCCGATTCATGCCCCCGCCGGGAAGGAGGCATAAATCACAGGGCAAAACTTTACTCATCTCTCACACACACACAGACGCACGCACACACACACGCTCACGCACACACACACACCCACACACACATGCACACACACACACACACACACACACACACACACACACTCCTGTTCTCTGTCCATACCAGGTTTGTTTTGTGTGTTTTTGTCCTTTGATGACTCTAAACGTGTTTGGGTTCATCCTCCTGGACAGGAAGGGGTTAAAACCTGAAACAGAAACTGGTGTGTGTGTTTGTGTGTGTGTGTGTGTGTGTGTGTGTGTGTGTGTGTGTGTGTGTGTGTGTGTGTGTGTGTGTGACAGACATGGGGATTGGGGGAAGGTGTGTGTTTCCATCTGCTTTGCATATATTTGTGGGGGGGCCACTGGAGCATGGCTGACGGATGAGAGGGGAGTGTGGGGGTGACACCCGGACAGGCGCGCTCTTTATTACGATATCAGCAGCGCTCGGCTCCGCTCACACGGGACGTCACACACCGCAGCGTGAGCACACGACCCCCCCACGGCACGACCCCCCCACGGCAGGAACACTTTCTGTTTCATCTCCTGAAACGTAGAACTGACTCTGCTTCAGATTTAAAACAGAATATAAAAAATACATACAAAACATATATGCAGGAAACACACACACACACACACACACACACACACACACACACACACACACACACACACACACACACACACACACACACACACACACACCTTTTGTTCTCGAATTTGTTTTTAAATAATTGATCAGAAGTTTAATAAATCAGATTAAATGTTAAAGTTATTATAATCTGATAAAATCAGTTTAACTTTGGTGAATTATCAAAACACAACCGTGTGACAGAACACTGTTAATACTGAACCTTCATCCCATCATCACCATCACCATCATCACCATCACCATCATCACCATCATCACCATAATCATCATGACCATCATCATCACCATCATCACCATCATCATCATGACCATCATCATCACCATCACCATCATCATCACCATCATCATCATCATCATGACCATCATCATCATTATCATCACCATCATTACCATCATCATCATCATCATCTTCACCATCATCATCATCATCATCATCACCATCATTACCATCATCATCATCATCATCTTAACCATCATCATCACCATCCTCACCACCATCGTCATCATCATCACCATCACCATCATTACCATCATCATCATCTTCACCATCATCATCATCACCATCATCATCACCATCATTACCATCATCACCATCATCATCCTCACCACCATCATCATCATCTTCACCATCATCATCATCACCATCATCACCATCATCATCCTCACCACCATCGTCATCATCATCACCATCATCATTACCATCATCATCATCATCATCACCATCATCGTCATTACCATCATCATCATCTTCACCATCATCATCATCACCATCATCATCCTCACCACCATCGTCATCATCATCACCATCATCATTACCATCATCATCATCATCATCACCATCATCGTCATTACCATCATCATCATCATCACCATCATCATCACCATCATTACCATCATCATCATCATCATCATCATCACCATCATCACCATCATCATCATCATCACCATCATCATCACCATCCTCACCACCATCGTCGTCATCATCACCATCATCATCATCACCATCATCACCATCATCATCACCATCCTCACCACCATCGTCATCCTCACCACCATCATCATCCTCACCACCATCGTCATCCTCACCACTCAGACCTCATTAATTCACCTCTGGGAAGTAGTCCTGTGGAAACTTCTCCTTCTCCAGTGAGGGGGTGTTCTCTAGAGTCTCAGAGTAAATTTCTTTTCCCACCACTTTCTTGAATTTCTTGGCTGCAGCAGAAAAAGAAACAAAACATGAGATTAAACATGAGATTAAACATGAGATTAAACAGGCGTGGGGGGGTTGTGTCTGGAGACACTGGTGTGAATCTCCTCCTTACATTAAAACTCATTGACTGAACACTCAGACAACTGCTCCACCTGCTGGTGAGACAGGAGAATGTCTATCAGTCTGAGGTGTGTGTGTGTGTGTGTGTGTGTGTGTGTGTGTGTGTGTGTGTGTGTGTGTGTGTGTGTGTGTGTGTGTGTGTGTGTGTGTGTGTGTGTGTGTGTGTGTGTGTGGTCAACATGTGTGCAATGAGAACCCACGACAGGAGCACCGAGTCACCACGTCGTACAGGAAAAGGGCTGCAGGTGCATGCTGGGTACTGATGGGCTCAGAGAGGCGTCCTCGTCCTCGTTAGACGCTGGTTTAGTTCTAAAGGTCGCTTTAGCTCCCGACTCACACACCACTGAACTACACCCTGTCCACTGAGACTGGGGGCGACTGAAACGTTACTGTAACAAAGTATATCTATCTATAATCTATAATCTATAATCTGTCAATCTGAGTATCCACATGAGGACAAATTTCCTCTCACTGATGAGCCTCTGAACCTGTGCTGGGGGGGGGGTTGAGAAACACCTCCAAACTTTCTTTAAATATTTGAATTAAATTTTGTTCAATCATGGAGGGGGAGCTGGAGCCTGTCCCAGCTGACTGGGGGCATGGATGAAGCACTGGTAAATGAATGAATGAATGAATGAATGAATGAATGAATGTGGGGGGGTGAGCAGACTTGGACTGAACTCCAGATTCTGGTGCAGAACCAGGAAATCTAGAGATGTTCTCTAGACCCTCAGCTCCAGTAAAGACTTCATTGACTGAATGAAGCATCTTTAACCAGTATGAACACTTTGTTTGGGGGGTTCTTCATGGAGCCAGGATGAACTCATTGTTTGGGGGGTTCTTCATGGAGCCAGGATGAACTCATTGTTTGGGGGGTTCTTCATGAAGCCAGGATGAACTCATTGTTTGGGGGGTTCTTCATGAAGCCAGGATGAACTCATTGTTTGGGGGGTTCTTCATGAAGCCAGGATGAACACATTAAACTCAGATCAGATCTGGATCGTGTTGAACAGATTAGGGCGGGATTGGGATTAAAACACAGAAGAAAAAACCAAACAAACCAGGAGAACGTTCTGAGAAGAAGTGTGTTTAAACATGTTTAACTGATAGAGTGATGAGGTCGTGGACCTGGTCTTCATGGGGGGGTTCAGGCCTGAGATGTTCCTCAGTGGTTGGATGACATTAAACTCAGAGGATCCTGATGATCATAGATCAACAGTGTTTGTGTGTCGCTGACATCTGAGCGTGTGTGTGTGTTTACACGGGGTGTTATTCTGCCCCTTTGACCCCCTCCCACCTTCATCCTGTCCTTCACTGGAGCTGCTGACGGGGGTCTAATAAGAGGCCGGGCGCCTCCACATCTCTATCCGCTTTAATTAGACCCCAGGACACTCTGACACCCCAGGATGATGAGACCAGTGTAACTGTCCAATAACCCCCCCGCACGCACGCACACACACACACACACACACACACACACACACACACACACACACACACACACACACACACACACACACACACACACACACACACACACCATTACTGCAGGCCTGAAATCTGATGAATTAAATCCTAATATTAATTCTAACATTAGCGCTCGGAGCCAATCTCAGCGCTCTTTCTGATGGAAATGGGAATAGCCTTCAGATGGGGGGGTGACGCCGGAGTGGGATGGGGGCCACGATGTGACGATTCCATTTCAGAGCGACATGATGTATCTGTGGGGGGGGAGCACTCACCTTTGAAATCAAACTGCTGGACGTTTTTCATGGATTCGTGGATAAAGTAGAAACTCCCCAGAGCCTGGGGGGGGAGAGAGAGTCTGTTAGAGCAGAGGAAATATTTACACCCCCACACAACAACAGGTGCTGCATTCTCTCTCCATCCTGTCTGTCTGCAGCTCAGCTCCTCCTGGGGGGGGGGTCGGGGTTCAGCTTTCAAAGACGTTTGAATGAGCAGAGATAAACTTCAAGAGGCTTAAAAATCTTAATTTTTCCTTGAATAATCAAGAACCCCCCCCCCAGAAAACCAGAGTGTGTGGGAAGAAGTGTGAGAGGAGCTGAGGGGATTGGACGCGCTTCACGGCTTCACTGCTCTCTGGGGTTTCTTTACAGTCAGGACGACTGGGGGGGGGGACTCAGTCCCTGTTCGGAACAGGATAAATATAAATGTAATAAATATAAATATAACATAATATAATAAATATAATATAATAAATATAATATAATATAATATAATATAATATAATATAATAAATATAATATAATATAATATAATATAATATAATATAATATAATATAATATAATAAATATAATATAAATATAATATAATAAATATAATATGATATAAATATAATATAAATATAAATATAATATAAATATAACACCACAGAAACACAGGGTGGAGTCTGTTTGTGAAGAGAGAGGAGCCATTAAATAAAACTGTAATAATCAATAATCACACCAGCGGGGTGGGGGGGCAGAGCTGCTGTGGGGTAACATACTGAGGATCCTCAGGTCCAGTCCAGGGATCAGCTGGTGGGGGGACAGATCTGGACTGGAGGGAAGGGGTCTGGGTCTGGTCTGGATGGGGGGGGTTGGGTCTGGACTGGATAGGGGTGTTTGGGTCTGGACTGGGGGGTTCTGGTGACTTTCCCATTGAGGCGCCCCCCAGCTGCCGCTCTGCATTATTTATGAGCGGCGACACATTTTGAGATTAAACATTTGCTGATTTGTCAAAAGCCCCCCCCCCCCCCCCCCCCCGAGGTCCGGCCCATCGCCTGGACTCATCAGCTCACCAACAGAGAACACTGTCACACACTTAATGGATGAGAACCCCCCCCCCCTTCTGCTACAGCAGAGGACAGGAGGAAGAGGAGGGAGGCAGGGGGGGGGTGCACGTATGAGGGGACGGCGCCGGACTCAAGGTCACCCCCCCCCCCCTCGAGCTGGGTAACGGCTTCCAGGAAGGCTTCCTGCTGGGATGTGTGCTGCTGGGTTCATGTTCTGTTCCTCCTGAGAGGGACGCTGAGACGGGAGGAGGAGGAGGAGGAGGAGGAGGAGGAGGAGGAGGAGGAGGAGGAGGAGGAGGAGGAGGAGGAGGAGGAGGAGGAGGAAGAGGAGGAGGAGGAGGAGGAGGAGGAGGAGGAGGAGGAGGAGGAGGAAGATGCTGAGGGACAGCTGCTGTCTGAACTACCTGCAGCTGTCGGTGTGAATATATGAAGAGGAACAATTATGGAGGAAACTAAAGTTCCACCACTGATAAATGTCAGTCCAGTATCTGTGATGTAAAACAATGGGATGAACCAGTCGGTGGATTCTGAGGGAGAAAACAACTTCATCATTATTAACCTGAGGATAAATGGACACGAGGCCACTAAGATTAATATTTACTGATTTTAGATGTTTGAGAGGATTTTTCTCCTTCCTTCCTCAGTAAACTGTAAAACTTAGAAAAGACAAAAGATAAAGTTTTCTCTTTGGATCTGGGAACTGATTGAAGTACTGTATTTTTTATTCCTCTCTGACTGTAAAC
>NC_090786.1:21350000-21495000 GCF_040054535.1 Antennarius striatus | reverse complement strand
AAGAGCGTCGATGATATATACTTGATGTGTGTATGTATGTACTCGATGTCTGCATATATATATATATATGTGTGTGTGTGTGTGTGTGTGTGTGTGTGTGTGTGTAGATCACTACAGAACCTGTCCCTCTTCTCTGTGGATCCTTTTATTTCCAGGCTTTCATGTCATTATTCTAAAATCTCCGGGAATGCAGGATGACATGCAGTTAAGATTGATCTGAAAACCACTGATTTTATTTTCTTTTGAGGAAAATATTACGGATGGGCCTAAACAAGGCATAACAGGCCCCACCCACCGCCGCGCCTGATCTGCCAACAATCCAGACCCCCTCCCAAGGTTGGCTGCCTCTCTGGGCAATATCGTGCATTAATTTCATTTAGTCTCCCCTCCAACATTCAATGGTAGAAGTTAATTAAATTGCTTGTCCATTGTGTTCTTCCACTTACAAACTTAATGATATTGTGCCTGGGAATTAAAGAGCGTTTTATAAAGCGCACGAGATGGGGGCTGGCAGGCACTAGATTGCCCGGTTGAACCCTGTCAGTCGGCGGCTTTCTGGCCCCTAATCAGCGGTGAAATGGATGCTTCCATCTGCCAATTTCCTGCCACGTTCATCCGTCGTGTTGCTGCTCTAACCTGCTGGAGGTCGAACGCAGTAAAACCATCACAGCAACAACATTCAGTGAAAAAAAAGGACGTGAACACGTGTTTACACGACACAACTCAGACCCTAAGAGCTCCTTAATAACGTCCTGGTCCTGTCTTTGTTTTGACCACATTAAAGTCTTCTGCAGTATAATCCTCCGGGAGATCCACCGTAAATTTATCAGTAACATCTGATTTATTTTGTACGATTTTACATGAAAAATTAATAAGAAATGTGGATGTACACATTTTCATACAATACATAGGGAGCTGGTGGCGCGGTGGTCCAGTGGGTAGCGCTGTGGCTGCACAGCAAGGGGGTTCTGGGTTCGAGTCCCGCTCAATGTTCAACCAATGTGGATTTATGGAGATTCATCAAACAGAAAAAGCTTTTCTTCAGCGCAATATGAACGACGCGATAAACTTTTTTAACTGTAAAATGTCAATTTGCTAAAAGAAAGCCAAAAATAAGTGTTCAGGCAGGAAAAAAACCCAGATCAGTTGAACATGTAATACCTCACTCATTACTGCATTCGTTAAAAATAAACATTGTCACCCCAATTTATATTAATTTATTAATATTTTTACTTCTTTACTTAAATTTTATTTTATTTCCGTAATTTTTTTTGACATGAAAACACCAAGCAGGCTGTGAATGATGATGGTGTCATTCCACGTTTGATCACGACACATTTATAAAAATTGCACCAATTGTTTGTGGTAATAAAAATGTTCTTTTATTATTTCCTTTGATTTTTTCCAAGTAATTTAATGGAACTCAGGAGTGCATGGAAACGCAAATATGTGTCTTCATGTTATTACAGTATATTGAAATTAACAATCTATTGACAATGGTTAGATGTGATCAGAATCCTCCTAGTGTGGTGATTGTTGGTGTCTTAGACTCTGTCAGACCGACGGCTCAGTGTCTGAGGCTCTGGTGACTTTTAGGGTCACACAGCCAATCAGGACCGTTCTGTAATTTCTTAAAAAGTCTAAAGCATTTAAAGTATTAAAGTATTTCATCGTCCATCCAATGACAAAGTATGAAGAGTGTTTGTACAGAATCTTTGTTCACAAGGTCGACTGGATGCTGAGTGGATCAGACCAACAGGACACGACAGCGGATGAATGGGCCATTCTTCTCTCACAGGGAACATGCTTCGTTAAATTCACTGTTGATGTTTGATGCTCGCTGGTAAATGGCCACTTTATTTAAATAACTATTCTGTCTGGGCTTGACAAATTCATCGGTTTAAAAGGGGATATGAGATGATGAATATTTGCCTTATTAGATTGCTCCAAAAGAGGAAAAATCAAAGTCTTAACAATTGAGGTATCCATTAGTAATTAAAGTGACATTACCTCCTCTCTATTGTCTCAGGCATTGCCTGCTTGCCAGATCCATAATTCAATTGGTTCAGATGCTGGGAGATAAAATGCCTTTAATATACTTATGCTCATTAATGTAAATCATATTTGGCTATGGATGTCCAATAATCAAAAAGAATATTTCAACTTGTAATTCCCTGTCTGCAAAAGTATTCCCATTAGGCAAAGAGGCCGATGCAAACGATCGGTCTGTGAGCTCATCGATTTCCTTCTGTTTCATCTCTGCCTTTAGAAAGGGCTGCTAATGTCGCCGTGGACCGTTCATCAATCTATATTATTATGTGATTTAATATTATGCCTATTCATGTGTCCACGTTTGTGAGAGTAGTGATTGAATTTGTATCACAGCCGTACGAAGAAAAAAAAATACAATTTTAACTGATGGCTGTGGTGGAAAGGAGAAGTTTGGAAGCTCTCTGTCGGACGAGAAAAGTCTTCTTTAACACACACGAGTGTGTGTGTGTGTGTGTGTGTGTGTGTGTGTGTGTGTGTGTGTGTGTGTGTGTTCAGCACTAAATCGTAGACGTGCATCAACACAAAGTGATCAGTGACTTAAGCACCTTTTGCTGTCACATAATCAGTAGTGAGTAAAGTGAACCCTCAGAGGATGCTGTGTGTCAGCTGGTCATCAGTAACCAGCTCCCCCCCCCCCGCTGGCCTGTGGCTCTTGTGACCTCGTATCGACAGAATGGCATCCTTGGCCCCCCCGATGGGATTCAGTTGTACTGCTGAGTAGAATATATTAGTTTGTGTATCTTAGTGGCTTTATTTTGTCACTTGAGAGATAAATTTATCAGGAATCATCTGCGTATCAAGCCCCCCCCCCCCTCATACAAACAACCCTAAAAATGAGGTCTGAGCCAATGAGGTGCCTATAAAACATGACAGCTTCATGACCAGCTGGTGCTGGTCCAGAATGTCTCCGTGGGTCCAGGATGTTCTGCTGGAGGAGCAGCTGAGGTCACCCTTTGGGAGGAAGGTACGATTTTGAGGCTGCCTTCAGAAAAATGATATTTCACCCCAGATGTATAAAAATAAGCTGCTTTTAGTCTCTGTTTTGTCTGGTGTGAGCAGAGGCGTTCTCTGAACACAACAGTGACCACAGGACCGTGAAGCTTTAGACGCGTCTGCAGAAATACACTCAGCGCCGGTCTGAGCCCAACACGCCCTCTTTGTCTTTATGGTAAAACCAATGCCTGAAATGATGTGTTATGTAAAATTCCCAGAGGCTCGATACAAATGGTTGGATATCCTCCATGCTAGCTTAGTTATACTCCAGTGCATCGCCCTGAGAGCGCACGGACGTCGCATGAAAAGCAAATGTAAATGCAGCCTTAGCTTCTTAGATCAGAAATTATGTCATGTTTTTCTTTTCTCTCCGTATTGTATTATTATAATAATAAATTTGAAAAAAGCGTGAACAACGGAGGACTTTCCTGCGCAGATGTTTCTTTTTATCCTCATAATCAAACATCCAGCCTTTCCCACAGCACCCCTAAAAGACAGCTTTCAGGCGGGGGTCTGGTGCCAGGGGCAAGAGTGGCAGAAAGTCATGCCTGCTCTGGGGTCAATACTGCCCCCACGGAAATATGGGAACGGGAGGAAGGTTTGAAGGAAGGTTTGAAGGGATCCATGCAGGTCTGGCCTCTGAAAGTCTCCTCTGACTATACCAGAGAGGATGAAGTGGTACTGCACTGTATGGCACAAGTATTCACTCACAAGTATTCATTACTATATTCACAGTGTATCTGTCACAGAGAACGAACGTCACTCAGTTCTACACAAGACTCTGTTGGCACCATCATGATTGATCTGATTTCATTTAACATTTTAAAATATAATTTAAAGTTTAGTGAATCAATACGTGGAACTACTGGAGATCAATCACTGCCATTCCACACTTAATAATAATAATTATTATTATTATTATTATTATTATAGTTTATTAATTCTATTAATTTTTATATTTGTATTTTCTAATTTCCATGATCCAAAATATTTTTCAAAATATGTATGACTGTGATTGAGCCATTTAACATAGAAGTAACCAATATCTAAAGAGGTCATAAAATTCCAAAATACCAATGAAGTGGTAACTGGGTTTCCATCAGCGTTTCCCTCCCCAGATCAGTTATTATATAAGATTTATGGTGTAATGATGGAATAGGTTAAAGAATTTTATCATTGTAAACCCAAGTGGAAAAAGTTCAATAAGAAAAAATTTGTTTTCAAATTTAAATGAGCTTTTAAAATGTATCTTTATTTTATTGTTTTACACTAAGTCTACTGTGTAGTTCCAAAGCTCTGTACTTGTCATTATCATTAAATAAGATAACTTTCCAAAGTCCATAAAACATAACCAGCTGCTTGGAAAACTTTAATTTGTCAGAGCAGAAAATTGGGATGAAATGAAAGTAACTCTGGTTTGAGCCCAGCTTTACTCAGCATTCTGAAGAAAATTGAATTTCCAGATGGTCAAATGGTGCTTTGAAAATCTGCCACCCCCCCCCCCCCCCGTCTTGGTAATGTGATCAAGCAGTTGAAATTAAGAGCATAGATTTAAATGTAAGGGCGTAACATCAAACCTAATTATAGGGACCCTTATAATACGTTGGTAATTATCTTCAGGACGGTGCACAAGGGCGTCATTGTGTTAAACTGGTGCAGAGACCTAAATGAATGGGGAGCCTTCTGCTTCAGATTGGTTCCCAGTTGTGAAGTATTACTGACTCACATGTATTTACAGTCCGCTTCACATTCAGTGGGATACGTCTGCGGAACGGAGCTTCAAACCAATGAACATTTTACTGAAGCAGTTTGTCTGTCAACACACAAAAGAACATATAGAATTTAACAAGGGCAACAAGCGCAGCCCCCCCCCCCCCCGGGAGTGACCGTAGTCAATATATGGGCCTGTGCATTTGCTCTATCCATCAAAAGTAATACATATTGATGTGTGCGTGGACGAGCGGCGAGACAATACATCATAAGCTCCTGCACACTCCGCCCTCCAACAGGAAGCCTCATCAGGCACTTTGTGGAGATCCAGCGCCGCCCCCCATCTGCAGAAACTAGTCTCCACACAACCTCCTGAACCTCAGTCACTGGTTTCATTTTACTAACAAAAATCAATTGGCCACGGGACGGGACACGGAGGAAGACCTTCCTTATTACACCGGGCAGGACACACCCTCTGGGGGGTGTTGGGCTGTTTTTATAGACAATAGCCTGATGGGGTTGTGTAGCTAGGGGACACGGGCGCTGCTCATTTCCCCCGACCCCACAGATGAGTCATTCCAAATAAAGTTGGAGATGTACTATTTTGCATAATTAGAAAATAAGGCCTCAAAATGATTTGCGGTTATTTGATGTGAATTTGTTCTTTTGTAATCAGAGATGGAAAAACGTGACACCCTCTGTTTGAAAAGATGTCTGAGTGTTGATGTGTGAAGAGAAAAATAATGAATCCAGTCAAGGGCAAAAGACAAACAAATCAGACCACAAGCCCTCAGCCGGAGGCAGCTTCATTTAAATGTTGGCCAGCCATGGCAACAGAACCCAAGATCAGATGAAGACATCACCAGCTGGGTTATTAACCAGTCACTTCAGGCTTCCTAGATTCTGAAAAAATATTCAATAATGCAACAAATGCTCTTCATGAGCTATGGATAAGGAGCCCAGGACACACAGGGATAATACTGGCTACACATTTGGACTGGACGAGGTGTTTGTTGGTGAACTTGTGCCGGCATCACTATGACAGGAAGCTGGGAGTCATCGGTCCAGGGACGGAAGTGGCATCACTGAGTGTGTGTTTAAAATGTGCTGCACAATAACTGCTAATTCTATTAAGTGCTTCTCTTGTGTGGCTTTGTGGTTGTGTTGATGTAGATGGACAGCTGCTTGACTAAACAATGCAATAGCATTAGATTAGAATAAGGTGATTGCATGAAAGAGTGGGATAGAAGACCCGAGCCCGTCCACCCCAGGTCGTGCCAAGTCCATTACGTGTATTGGAGACATCTTGAAATCTGTCATGGGGAGTTGCCAGCAGAGACAAAGTGCAGGTTGTTGTTTCGTTTAGCTTCCACCTCGCAGCGGCCAGGCATCGATCATACAATCAAATAAAAACCAGCAAACAATCCTCTTCTGTCAATCTAACCCAGACCTTTGAGCTTAAAGAAACACTGGGAGTCACCTGACTGAAGGACACACCTGGACTTCAGGTGGGTTTTGACTTTGTCACCAGGACATCCCTGTCTGACTTCATGACGTGCAGCAGATCATGCTGCACAAACTATATAAAACAATGTCCCTCTCAGCCTTGTGGGGTGGTATCTGTGTGTCGGGTCCTCTACCAGACCCCTGGGAGTCTGAGGGTTCTGTCAGTATCTTAGCTGTTCCTAGGACTGCGCTCTTCTGGACTGAGGCTTCAGATGTTGTTCCAGGAATCTGCTGGAGCCACTCTTCCAGTTTGGGGGTCACTGCCCCAAGTGCTCCTACTACCACGGGGACCACATTAACCTTGACCTTCCACATCTGTTCCAGCTGTTCTTTCAACCCTTGGTACTTCTCAATCTTTTCGTGTTCCTTCTTCCTGATGTTGGCATCAGCTGGAATCGCCACATCTATCACCACTGCTCTCTTCTGCTCTTTGTCCATCACCACTATGTCCGGTTTGTTAGCCAGTAGCTGTTTGTCGGTCTGGAAGCTGAAGTCCCACAGGATCTTAGCCTCGTTGTTCTCAACCACCTTCGGTGGTATGTCCCATTGGGATTTGGGTACTTCTAGTCCGTACTGGGTACAGATGTTCCTGTACACTATCAAGTTCTTCCTGATATTACCATGCTTTACTTAGCTTTTGGGATCAATTAGGAACGTGCTAGCCGTGATTATTTTTGTCTCTGTTGTCCAAGGAAATTTCAGTTACAGATGCCTGAATTGAAGCGCTAACTACGAGTAAGGTAGATAACCAGCTCCAATATTTAACTGGCTGCAAAAATGTCATGTAATGTATATTTATGGGTTGGTTTGTTTTTCCTCCCAAAATTGCAAAAAAAATTAAGAAACTTAAGTTTATTGAGTTAATAAAATGACTGACTCCCATACAGACCAGTGGATTTAAAATCACCAATGTTGTTCCTTTTGCAATCCATCCATCCATCCATCCAATCAGTGGATCATTTCAGTATAAACCAGGCTGACCATCGAGGTGCTCAAATGTCCATTTGTATTAATTCCATCACCTCAGCTCCATACTTGAGGCTGTTTCTACTCTATTTTTTTTAGTAGAGAAGCTCAAACAAACGTAAATATATTTAAATCCCATAGATTGAAATTTCTAATTAGATCAAAATCAATTTGCACTCTTTCACTCTTTTTAAAAAACAGAAAATTATGTCTGATATCTTTCAAAATCCACTGATTCTCTCTTTCAGAAATGATCCTACAGGATGACGTAAATATCAAACTACTGACGTCATGAAGTAAACCTCAGTCTGCAGGAGAACGAGTCCCACAGAGAGCTGCACTCTCTCGTGATCATCACACAGTCGTGTTCTGGCTCTCACATCCAGTCACTGAAGGCACTCGTGCAGACTGTTGTTCACTGGAAACAGGTGTCAGGGGGGGGCAAGCCTCTTCAGACTGGGGAGAGATTGTTGACATTTAATGTAACGGTGTCTCTGCTCCGTGTCACATCCAGCTGGAGTGAGGAGATGGCCCCCCAGGAAAGGGTTGTGTTCTTCAGACACATTGGTAAGGGGGGGGGGGGGGCACCATCGGAGCTGGGTATTCACTGGGTTTAAATCTTACTCCATCTCCCACACCTTCTTCTGTACATGATGCCAGGTATGGTGCCCCCCAAGGAGGGAGGAGATATATATACACTTAGGTGGAGAAAGGTCAGGCTCGCTGAATGTGGTCGGCAAACAGCCGGGGGGGGTCTGGGGGCCTAAGGATGGATCACTGGAGAATTGGTGCATGGCAGTGAATGAATAACCCACCATGGCCCCCCCAAACCCCATTATTTCCCTCCGTTTCCAGTGGGGCCTGAAAGTCATGTCTGTGCATGCTGCCAGTTCATTAGGGGGGGTGTCATTGCTCTTCTGCTGGGGTAGGACAGGCCCAGCCGGCCCCAGGAGGGCCTCGCTCTATTTAATTTCACATCAGCCGCTCTAAGAGAGCCTCCAGTCCTGCTCTGGTGATCAATACTGTATCAATACTGTATCAGGACTGTATCAGTGCTGTATCAGTACTGTATCAATACTGTATCAATACTGTATCAATACTGTATCAATACTGTATCAATACTGTATCAGTACTGTATCAGTGTAAATTAAAATGACAATGGTAAAGTAATTAAGCCTGTTAATGCTCAATTCAAATGTCATTATTTGCAGAAGGAGAAGCAGAACCCTGGCTGTGTGTGTGTGTGTGTGTGTGTGTGTGTGTGTGTGTGTGTGTGTGTGTGTGTGTGTGTGTGTGTGTGTGTGTGTGTGTGTGTGTGTGTGTGTGTGTGTGTGTGTGTGTGTGTGTGTGTGTGTGTGTGTGAACCATGTCCACAGTGACAGGTAAAACAGCTACCAAACGAGGGTCTTAAGAAAAGCAGGTTTACCCCCCCCCCCCAGCTCAGAGCCCCCACCGGCTTCAGGACAGGATAACCTAATTTCTGGAACCTGATTTGTAGAACCAAACCTAATTATGGGCGTATGAGATGAGAAGTGGCAGGAGAGACAGCTTGGTGGGGCAGGCAGAACAAAACCAGGGCAGACGAGGGAGCGGGGCAGAAAGGAACGTTACACAATAAAAATGCACTTAACTACAGAATGAAGCTCAGCAGTAATTGTGTGATTAGATTATTATTGTCCCCCCCCCCCACCCCCTTTTGAACGGCTGTTCAAAAGCACTGAAGCAGCCTTTTCCCATGTCCGTGTTAGTGTGGAGGCGTGTGCACCAGCTCCCGTGAAGCGGCGTGACGTGTGACTGACAGGAAATGAAATCATCACGTTGTTAGTTGGTAATGTGACAGGCTCACAGCCCTCGGTCCCCCCACCCCACACTGCCCAGGAGCACCCTGTCAGACCAGTGAGGGGCAACACACACCCAGGATGAAACTCGCTGGGGCAGAACATCACCAAGGAACCTGTTTCCAGCTTTCTGCCTCTACAGGGATGTAGCTCACGTTTCACACGCTGCCGGTTCAACACCCAGCCTCTGCAGCACCGTGGGGCCACCAGACAGTGTTACCTGTAGGCCGGCCCCCCGCCCAGATACATGCAGAGGGTCACAGTGTGAAGTGAGCTGGGCTGAGCCCTGTCAGGGTAGTGGGTAGGTGTAGTTCATCCTGATAATGGAGTAAAATCAGGTGGAATCAGTCGAACGAAGCAACAAACCGGAACGTCTTCTGTGGAAAACATCCACATCAAACAAGGAGTGTTTCAGGGAAGTGGTGACACAACAGGAGGATGTGTAGTGGTGAAGAGGAGTCACCAACACCACTATATACATCAGCCACAGATGAATTTATCACCTCAGTACATTCACAAACTAGTGTGTCGTTTCCTAGCTGTCCTTTGTTCGAGCAGATGAATTGAATTATGTGATTTTGATTTTTATTATTTGTACACTGACTTTCTACCTCAAACCACATCATTTACGAAACTCTTCAGTACTCTAAGCATAACTCAGGCATGAAACTGGGCTACATGAATACATAGTATGTTTCTATATGAAACAAAGATGATATAAATACATTTAAACAACAACTAAAGCAGAAAATGAAAATGTAATAACATGTCCAAGAAATTACTTTTCACAAGTGCAACACAAACACATCATGATGATCATCATGATGATCATCATTATCATCATCATCATGATAACAATGCAGATGATAATAAACTTGTGTCATGCTTAACAAAGTCCAGAAAGTGTGTAAAAACAGAAGCTGACGGAAACAGAGCAATTAAAGGTAAACTCAGCAACCTTAAAAAAAGAAGGACAATCAAATGGAGAAACATGGGACTGATATAGATTACATACATGTAAATTTGGATTATATACACACGAGTCAGTAATGATGCAGAGGAGGAAGGTAGACATACTGTGTGTCCAGGAGACCAGAGATGGGAACGACGTGCATCAGGTTAGGGTGATTAAGGATAGGGATGGAAGTCTATGGACAGGTGCCAGTAGTGTGATGGGAAGATGGAAAGAGTACTTTGAAGAGTTGATGAACGTGGAAAATGAGAGAGAACAAACAAGCGTGTCCAGGCAGGATGGAACGGGTGGAGGAAAGTGTCAGGTGTGATGTGTGATAGAAGAGTTTCAGCTAAAATGAAAGGAAAGGTGTACAAAACTGTGGTGAGACCAGCGATGTTGTTTGGTCTAGAGACAGTGTCACTGAGGAAAAGACAGGAGACAGAGCTGGAGGTAGCAGAGATGAAGATGCTGAGGTTCTCTCTGGGAGTGACCAGGATGGATAGGATCAGGAATGAGTACATCAGAGGGACAGCACATGTTAGAGGTTCTGGAGATAAAGTCAGAGAGGCCAGACTGAGATGGTTTGGACATGTCCAGAGGAGAGATAGTGAATATATTGGTAGAAGGATGCTGAGTTCTGAACTGCCAGGCAGGAGGCCTAGAGGAAGACCAAAGAGGAGGTTTATGGATGTAGTGAAAGAGGACATGAAGGTAGTTGGTGTGAGAGAAGAGGATGCAGAAGACAGGGTTAGATGGAGGACACTGATTGGCTGTGGAGACCCCTGAAGGGAAAAGCCCCAAGGAGAAGAAGAAGTGACCCCTGGGCTGCATGTGCATGTTAATTCCTCCATTAATACATTTATCATGTAAGAGTATAGAACCATCGTATCAGACATCAAACAGTGAGAAGCTTCTCCTCCCTGGATGAACCAAACGCTGTCCTCATCAGATCAGCTGCTACACCTCCTTCATTCCATCTGCAGCAGTGAAGAACAAACCCTCAGCAGGGTTATCGGTGATGTAGTGACATGAATTATTAAATTCATGTCAGTGGTGAATGGATAGAAAGAATGGGTGCTGAACAAACAGAGGTAACAAGTGGGGATTTAATTAGCGGGGGGGGCGACTCTCATGCATGTCTGACGACCCAGAATACCCAGGGGCTGTAGAAACGCTGGCATGGTATTGGTTTACATCCAAGCTGTCCAATCCATCATGTTGTCTGTGGGGTGGTGTTTGTCGAGCCGGCCCTTATTAATTATCAGCTCATTTGAGAGTAAGGGGTGTCAGGGGTGGAGTGGGGGGGTAGGTGTGTGTCCTGTTTGATCAATGGAAGCAATTGCTCCAAGAGAAGTCTGCTGAGGGTGATTCAGGTCAATCTGCCTTGGCACACTAGATGTGTCTTTCTACGGGAGATGAATGTATGAATATTATTAGCTATAGGTCACCGTTCCAGAAAGCCATTTAATATATTGACATCTATTGACAGGCAGCATCATGGCCAGCTTTCAGCATGGAGCACAAAGACACTTTACCTCCGCTGGAAAGAACAGAACTTCTATACAAAGTCACATCAATCTGTAGAGCACATGGCTGAATACCACTCACACTAAATATTTAGATCCCACAGCCATGACACCGTTAATAATGAAGACGTTTAGAACCAGAGGAGGTGGAAGGAACTGTCTGAACCAGCCAGGCTGGTCCAACCAGCTGAGGGTTCAACAGATGGACCAGTGGAGCCGAATCCGTTCAGTGATTCATGAAAAATAAGACCGAGAACGTTGATAGAGAAAGAAGAGAGCTGAGCTGGTACCAGCTGGGACACAGGCCCACTAACCACAGGCTGATGAACAACTAGTCTACTCAACTAGGAGGAGAACACAGGCGATGAAATCCACGTGGTGTTGTCAAAAACCTGTTGTGTTCCTCCTGTCTGCCTACATGTATGAGGGTCAATGAAACCATGAACATGTCCCTGAGAAACCCCCCAGAGATTCTCCACAGAACCTAGAAGTAGAACCTCCAGCACCTCAGACCTCAGAGCAGATCCAGAATGAGTTCTACTCACGTCTTCAGTCACAAAGAACACTCTAAACCCACTGAGATGAACACACACGTTCTGCAGGCTCCCTTCAACACCGTCAGACCAAATAACATTCAGAATACGCAAATAACAAAACAAGTTTGTGTCAACATGCATTTTTAATCTAAAGTTTAAAAATTATATTTTATTACTGGTATGAAAATCTTTCTCTTTCCTCCTGTTTTCAAACAGGACAGATTTAATCTACTTCTGCCTTATTTTGTTCTACTGTCACGAACAACAGAGGAAACCTGACGCCGTCTTTATCACCCAGAGGAAACGTCACACATCTACGGCTTTGATTGATGGTCTCTTGTCTTCTTGGAGAGCAGGAACCTGTGAGCTCTAAGGGCTCTGAACAGACAGGATTATATGAAGTAATGAGATTAGTTAATCTGAGTGTAATGACACTGATTGGATCAGCTGGGTATGCAAATGAGCCAACGAGAGCAAGTGCTGCAGGAAGAATCAATACACAGGGACAGGTGATAGTATCAATCACACACACACACACACACACACACACACACACACACACACACACACACACACACACACACACACACACACACACACAGGACTCAACAGAACAGACGTCCTTGTGGACAATCAGCGTTTAAACACACTGGTTTACTGGACCGTCTGCCTTCGGGGGGGGGGGGTGGACATTAACCTTCTCTGGGTGTCTGGAGGGGGGGTCACATGACAGCTGTCATCATCACACTAACCAGAACATCCACCAATTGTGAGCATGTCAGAAAATATTTCATTTTCAGGTGGGGGCAGCACGACTCCGCCTGCCCCCCCCCCACCCCCCTCATCGTCATTCCTGCCCACTCGGCTCAGCTATTCATCAGGACCCGAGCAGAGGACACCTCCTGCCTGCTCACAAATGCATGGAGCAGGCAATAAAATTAACCTTGTGGCAATTGTTTTCCCACCCGTTTGATGTCCCGGTGTCAGCCCATCCTTTACGGGGGGGGGGGGTAGTCAGGCTCAGATATGCAGAAAATGATGACTTGGTGTGGAGGGGTGGGGGCAGGAGCAATGCACCTGAATGGAGCGGAGATAATCCAGATTATGGAGTCAATCCCATCCATCAGTGTTAGTGAGGATGAAGAGCACCATCCTCGTCTTCATCAGAGCATCAGAACCAGGATGTTTGGTTCTGGTGTACGGTTCACCCCCCCCCCCCCCGTGTGTGTGTGTGTGTGTGTGTGTGTGTGTGTGTGTGTGTGTGTGTGTGTGTGTGTGTGTGTGTTTGTGTGTGTGTGTGTGTGTGTGTGTGTGTGTGTGGGCATAAAAATCCTTCAGAGGATGTTTATTTGCTCTCAACACCTCCTCAGCGATCAATATTTTTAATTTGGGGGGGAGTTATTATTTTTCCCATCAGCCCGGGGGCAGAGTAAAGTGGCTCATATTTTAGCACTAAAAAGATCAATATGACAGCCTCACCTTCACTCTGCCCCCGCGACGCCGGGGGGGGGGGCGCACATCATAATGGACGGTGGTGAGGAACACCCCCCCCCCCCGCCTCATGCAGGAATCACATCATTATGTGTGGCTGGAGACCCCCCACCCCCCAGCAGGACAACACCAACACAGCTGATTTACTCCCTCTGGACAGACCCACACACACACACACACACACACACACACACACACACACACACACACACACACAGGTTCACGTTTATGAGAGGGAGGAGCTGGGGGGTATGGTGAGTGTGTGTGTTTGTGGGGGGGGCAGTCCAGAGGACAGAGGCTCAGCTCTGACTCCCTGTAATCAACACATGGGTGTTCCCACCTCCTAACACAACCACCAGCTAACCCTAACCCTAACCCTAACCCTAACCCTAACCCTAACCCTAACCCTAACCCTAACCCTGTCACACAGGGAGGTGTCACATGTCTGTATGTCTGTAGCGTGTTACATCCGTGAAGCGGTGACGTGTTTGTGTGTTCGTCCACCAAATAACTGATGACATATAGAACCTAAACAAAAGACATTTCAGGAAGCCAGAAGAGGTACAAAAATGTGTCGGTCAGGGTCAAAGGTTGAACTCAGGGGTGTCGCAGGATGTCGTCGTCTCTGAGTGCTGAACGGTAGAATGGAGGGAAGCAGTTAACCTGTGTGACCCCCCCTCTATGACCTCACCTCCCCAGGATGTCTCCATATGCAGCCAGGCTGAGCCTCATCATGCAGGTAACACAGGGTGACACAGGGTGACACAGGGTGACATAGGGTGACATAGGGTGAATTAAAAGGGTGATAAACACAAGTGACTGCATTTCTAGGTAATAGTGTAAACAGCGAGGTCCTGTCAGCAGAGAGGTACTGGTGAACGTGTTCCAGAGGTACTGGTGAACGTGTTAGAGGTACTGGTGAACTTGTTAGAGGTACTGGTGAACGTGTTCCAGAGGTACTGGTGAACGTGTTCCAGAGGTACTGGTGAACGCGTTAGAGGTACTGGTGAACGTGTTAGAGGTACTGGTGAACGCGTTAGAGGTACTGGTGAACGTGTTAGAGGTACTGGTGAACACGTTAGAGGTACTGGTGAACGTGTTAGAGGTACTGGTGAACGCGTTAGAGGTACTGGTGAACGTGTTAGAGGTACTGGTGAACGTGTTAGAGGTACTGGTGAATGTGTTCCAGAGGTGCTGGTGAACGCGTTAGAGGTACTGGTGAACGCGTTAGAGGTGCTGGTGAACGTGTTCCAGAGGTACTGGTGAACGTGTTCCAGAGGTACTGGTGAACTTGTTAGAGGTACTGGTGAACGTGTTCCAGAGGTACTGGTGAACGTGTTAGAGGTACTGGTGAACGTGTTCCAGAGGTACTGGTGAATGTGTTCCAGAGGTACTGGTGAACGTGTTAGAGGTACTGGTGAACGTGTTAGAGGTACTGGTGAACGCATTAGAGGTACTGGTGAACGCATTAGAGGTACTGGTGAATGTGTTCCAGAGGTACTGGTGAACGTGTTAGAGGTACTGGTGAACGTGTTCCAGAGGTACTGGTGAATGTGTTCCAGAGGTACTGGTGAACGTGTTAGAGGTACTGGTGAACGCATTAGAGGTACTGGTGAACGTGTTAGAGGTACTGGTGAACGTGTTAGAGGTACTGGTGAATGTGTTAGAGGTACTGGTGAACGCATTAGAGGTACTGGTGAACGCGTTACAGTGGTACTGGTGAACGCGTTAGAGGTACTGGTGAACGCATTACAGAGGTACTGGTGAACGCGTTAGAGGTACTGGTGAACGCGTTACAGAGGTACTGGTGAACGCGTTAGAGGTACTGGTGAACGCGTTCCAGAGGTACTGGTGAACGCGTTAGAGGTACTGATGAACGCGTTACAGAGGTACTGGTGAACGTGTTCCAGAGGTACTGGTGAATGTGTTCCAGAGGTACTGGTGAACGTGTTAGAGGTACTGGTGAACGCATTAGAGGTACTGGTGAACGTGTTAGAGGTACTGGTGAACGTGTTAGAGGTACTGGTGAATGTGTTAGAGGTACTGGTGAACGCATTAGAGGTACTGGTGAACGCGTTACAGTGGTACTGGTGAACGCGTTAGAGGTACTGGTGAACGCATTACAGAGGTACTGGTGAACGCGTTAGAGGTACTGGTGAACGCGTTACAGAGGTACTGGTGAACGCGTTAGAGGTACTGGTGAATGCGTTCCAGAGGTACTGGTGAACGCGTTAGAGGTACTGATGAACGCGTTAGAGGTACTGCTGAACGCGTTAGAGGTACTGGTGAATGCATTAGAGGTACTGGTGAATGCATTAGAGGTACTGGTGATGTTCCAGGTTAATCAGCTTTAGCTGAAGCTGCTGCTCAGGGGGTCACACGTCACAGTGGTGTGTGTGTTAGAGTGTGTGTTAGAGTGTGTGTTAGAGTGTGTGTTAGAGTGTGTGTTAGAGTGTGTGTTAGAGTGTGTGTTAGAGTGTGTGTTAGATGCTCCTCCACCACAGCCTGCTGGTCAGTGATCATGATTAACACGTGACTGCAGACGACAGGAGCTCCGGAGCCCAGTGAACATTAAATATTCATGGACCAGGACCAGAGCACTGGGACCAGAATCATCAGGACAAGCCTCCTAATTGACATTTTACCTGCTGTATACCTGAACAGGACTCTAAAGCATCGAGGGGGGGGGGGTCAGTCCAGCTCCTCTGAAGGATGGGGGACATCAGGAAATATTACAAATAAAAGAAAAGTTTCATGTCCCTTCAGCCTCGACACTGAATGTCAGATGAATGGATTTACTGAAAACAAGAACTCATTTATTCGTCATATCTTTGTGCAACACGATGACAATACACGGGTTTAAAACCATTTCTGTTTTAAAACCTCTAAATCACAGTTTGACAATCTTGAAATAAAAATGTTGAGGAGCCTCTGATTTTAGATTGGAGACGGGATGAATTTATAGATTAGATTGTGCTGGTGATTTAGGTTCAGGATGTTTTTACCTTATTAAATAAAATTATTTTAAAATTTGACTGATATGTTTGTTAAGATAACCTTTGTTATATGACATGTATATGTTATATGATTTAATGTACATGTTGTATATATAAAAATATGTTGTGTCAGATATGCTTGCATTCATACACATTTCTGTAGATGATTTGCAGATAATTTATTTTCATTAAATGTCACAAAATGAGAAAAAAGAAACTAAAAAGAATACCCACAGGTTCCGAAATGTAACCAAATTCACGCAAACCAATGGTTTAATGGCCCATCAATAAATCTACAAACCCCACGGACATTAAATCCATCACACATCAGCACTATTAATAAATGAAGGAGCTGGAATCAGTGATTTATGTACATTCACAATCATTCACCCTCATTAATAAAAATAGTTTCAGCTTTAATAAAAATGGAAAAAGAAAAAAGGTTTTACATTTTCATTCATCAATCCTGGTCCTCACTTTCCCTGACGAGTGTTCAGACCACTCTCATTGGGGGGGGCGTCTTCTGGCCTTTATATTTACCCACTACTATAGTCAAACCATTCCACTGGTCCACGTCCAGACGGTAAAAACAGTCGTCCCACTGACGTGTGGAAACTGACAGCAGAACAGAACCAGAAATCCAGCATCCTGGGTGACGCCATCCTCTCCATGGCGGACCCTGAGAGTCCATTCATATCTGTTCATACCTGCTGTCACCCGCATTCAACATTAACATCACAGACATTTGATTTTCCACTGGTTCACAAACAGAAGAGAAAAGTACAATCTCTATTTGATGAAAATGAAAATTCAGCAAAAAGGTTAATGTATAGACAAACATCATTAAATAAACAGCTCATAATGCCAGAGTATTAGTGCTGCTTATAACAAATGACAGATAATTATATTTTCCAAAGGCCAATGTTTGTAATATTCTTTTGAAAAGAGCAAATGTTACTGTGTGCCGTGATTTATGAGTGTTTGTGGAGGTGCAGCGTAGCGTAGTGATAATGCAGAGAAACACACACACACACACACACACACACACACACACACACACACACACAACCCAGGGTACATAGATCGGTTCTGACTACTGTCAGTGCACCACGCTGCAAACATTTTCTCTGTGATGTTTCAAAGGATGTTTTTATTAATGTAACTCTGATTCTAACTCACAACTGAGCACAATTTAATCTACATGAAATACTTTCTAAAAACTACAGAAGTGACAGTTAACTTTAAAACAGACGCTCGTACTTTCATAAAGTGAAATTCAAGCAGGTGGACGTGATCGTTCAGTCGGTTACGTCTATGGAATAAAAAAGTGTTCTTCTGTCCAGGAGCTAAGCCAGAGTGTATTTTTGAACACATCTGTGAGCAGTACGCTCGATTTTTTATATTTAATCATTTAAGATGATCGATTGAAAAGTAACCCTTCAAGTCCCTGAACAAGACTCCACCTTGTTGCACGGTGACATGAGGGGTGCTGCTGCTCCTCAGCCATGGGTCACATGGGTCACATGGGTCACGTGGGTCACATGGGTCAAAGGCATTGCACTGTGTATAGTTCTAGATGACAATGAAGCTTATTCTTCAAACCATGTCTTCATGCGCCGCTCAGGCTGCTGGGAGTTTGAGTGTCTGGCTCCACCAAGAGGTCAGACAAAAATATTCATTCGTTTAATTCAGCTGTGGAACTGAAAATGAAACTGAATGAAAGAATCCGTCCCCAAATTAAAGTCCCTGTTTAGTCAAATTCCACCTGCAGATGTGTGTGTCCTCTGTCGTGAAGATTATCCTTATTGCAGACTGGATACTTTCTGGATACTTAAAGTACGAAGATACTTATACTGACATTTAGTTTTATCATTTTAAAACAAAGAAGATATTAACCTGCATTTTTCTTGTTTTTATACTCACAACTACTGACACACAGCATGAAAAACTTGATACTTCAGCAAATTAAAACGTATTTCTAAAGATCTACTGACATCTAGTGGCCGTCTGCTGTTACTACATATTAAGGAAAGAACGATGGAGTTAAAGAAAGAATGACAGAAATACACTTTATTCACCTCCTTGGGGAAATGATTTTTTCACTCGTTTAGCTGACACCTCCCACTGCCAGTCACATCCAAATATTATGACCCCCCCACCCCCGAGTCTTGAGCCGGCAACTTCCGGTCCCCAGTCTAGGACCTAGTGGACTGAGCTACTGAGTCTTTGAGAATCTGCTGCGCGTCATCCCGGGTGTCTCCCACAATCCTTTTCTCGTTCTGATAACCTCTACAAAAACCCTGAGACCGTCCAAACCCGGTGAGAGGCGGACGCACTGACCGTGAAATGCTCCTGGGACTTGTAGTTCTCATCGAGGTAGACGCGGGCTCGATTGTACTCCTTCATGGCGTCGCTGGATAACAACTCTCTGAGGCAACACGGAAAGACAACCACAAGCATGATGTCAGCCAAAGTCACAATGTTACCCAGCATTCACATGGTGAGGTACATTCTGTTAACATACATGCAGTGAGGCACACGCTCTACTGCACAAACCATGATGGTGTCACAGGAACATGTGAACAATCACAATCACACCAGATCATGACGGCACTACTTACTTAACAAAACTATCAACGTGGGACATGGACGCCTCGTAGTTCTTCCCCCCCACCTCCTGACAGTGCACCGCCAAGAAGTGAGGCTTCTGTGTGTGAACCGTCTGAAAGAAAGGAGAGAAGGACAGGTCAAGGGGGGGGGGGGCAGGAACAAACAACCTCACCTCAGGACGGCTTCAGGTCAGCCTGGGCAAAGAGTCACCAACCTGAGATCTGATGATTAATCTGATAGTGTTCAAACCTGATGAATAAATAACTGAATAGTGAACAGATTGATTGTTAATAAAGTAATCTGTGGAGCCCTCCCCTGAAGGTCACATGACCAATAATCTTCTTCCTACTACCAGGGGGGGTTCTCTCATCTCACCAGGGTGAGACAGTGAAGAGGCTTCAGAGTGTCTCTGTTCATTGGTGCCTGTTCATGTGTGTGTGTGTGTGTGTGTGTGTGTGTGTGTGTGTGTGTGTGTGTGTGTGTGTGTGTGTGTGTGTGTGTGTGTGTGTGTGCGTGTGTGTGTGTGATGTATTTATCAGAGCGAGTGAACCCACAAAGGCATTGAGACAGAACAGTTCTTTCTCTAACAACATTATGAACCCGTTTGTCCAGCGGACCTCAAGTACGACCTGCTACCACTGTCACCGTGACGATACATGAAGACACAAGACATCTAGTGAGCTGTTTCCCACGTGTTCCCATCTTATTGATCGGGGATCATCATCACTACCCATATCAGCTCTACTGCAGGAGGAACCAGGCAGGAACTCATTAGAACCCGAGAGAAACTCAAGCGAAAACTACAAAGATTTTCAATTCGTATATAAAGAATGGAGTTTCTAACTAATTATTTTAGACACAACGTAGAGTTGTCCAAGAGCATCTACCAAACCTCAATGGTTTGTTGTCCTAGTTTACTCCGTCACTCTGCTCTGCTGTACTACCAGCTGGATTTTCTCCAGCAGATTTGGGATCAGGTTTTTAGTTTTTTAGCAGTCGTACACACAAAACGACCTTACACATCTGTGTGAAACAGTCAGAGGTTTGGGCGAATGGCAGGAAGGAACACAGACTGAACCTGGAAGTTTTCTCTCTTTCTTTAAAATATCCAAGATTGTATTTTTAACCAGTGGGATTGGGTGATGCTGTTATTTGTGTTAAATGAATGACATCAGGACGATCCTGTCGGCTTCAGTAACTCTGGTCTGATTGTGTTTTCACTGTATGAAATAAATGACAAGATTGATGTTTGTTTGGGTTGTTTGAAATAAAACTCACATCTTTGACTATTTCTTAGTTCAAGACATCTTAGCAGTTCTAATTACACTGAACTCACTGGGTCTCACTGCTTTGTCTGATTAATTCACCTTTTTGCAGCCTGAATTTATCAAATCAAGAAACTCCCTTCGGGATTCAGAGTCTCAGTACAAAGCAGTGTTCAGAGCGCCTGACCTCTAATGGGAAATCGATACCCAGGAGTGATTTAGAGCGCACACACGCGTTCACTAGTTTGGGCCAATGACTGAGGCAGTGGACATGCATCATTGTCACAGGATAATGGGGGCGATAAGGAGCAGCAAACGATTCCTGGACTCAAACGAAGCCCCTCTGCTCCACCAGCACCCCAACACTCACGCAGAAGTAATGGACGGCAATAACAATATGGATTTTCCATCAACCTATGGCTCCTCACTTAGCTTCATGACCCAGGAGATGGACCGACAAACTGGGGGGGCTAGAAGAGCAATCAGAGCATCACAACAGAAAGGACACTCGAAAGGAGGATGTAAAGGTGATCACACTCAGGGTGTGTGTGTGTGTGTGTGTGTGTGTGTGTGTGTGTGTGTGTGTGTGTGTGTGTGTGTGTGTGTGTGTGTGTGTGTGTGTGTGTGTGTGTGTGTGTGTTACATGCTTGAGTTAATCAACCATGATGTGTCTATATTTCCCAGCTGTACAATCTGGACTGTAATCCCGTTACCACTGATATCAGGACCAAATGGTGACAGCCAATCAAACGTAAGGCTGCTCATACGACCATTTATCCACCTTGTCATCAAGCTGCAAAGAAAATATTAACAATCCAAACAGTAAATCTATAAACCAGTTTATGATGATGGGATCTACCAGTGATGGTTTCTCTAGAAAATATCCGGACACTGACAGCTGCTGTGTCCGTAGTGAAAAGAGTTTTTCACCATGACTAACCACTGGCATGTATCATGTGACTATTTATCAACCCCACCAGACATCAGGTGTTCACAGATTCCCAGGTTGCCAATGCCATGGCTGATACAAATGAAATATTTTGTGAAATTATTCTTGAAAGGGGATTTTTTTTCATTTCTTTACATGGAACACAAATAAGTCAAAATTAGTTAAATAGATTTTTTTAAAAATCATTCTGCTTTTAATATTTGAAGAAGTCTATCTGTAAAAAAAAAAATCAAACATAGCTAGGTTCATTTGAAACAGGACTTATTCACTGAACTTCTAGATTCAAAGTTTAACAGTGGAAAACACTAACAGTTATCACAGCTAGAAGTTCAAACACTGAGGACCAAATGACTGTGTGTCACTCAAGAGTTTGTTTTTCAGTTAAGCATTAAAAATATAGAAATGAATTTTGATTCGGATATTAAAAAAAAGGAAAGATGGGCCACCGGACTAAAGTCGATTTTGATATTTAATTAGTTGGGTTCCCAATATCCAGTTTGGTCATCAATTAAAAAACAGCAGATCAGATGATAGAGATTGATTAGGTTCATTTTGGAACCAGTGGGTTTGACCGTCACAAAAGATCTATTACATTTTAGAGTATTTACCTTAGAATACTAAACAATAACTTGCGCTAATGTGAAGGATGATAGTGGGGTCTCACTACACACCAGGTCTGACTCTGACAGTGGCTTTGATGCAGATTGAATGTGTAGTTCCTTTTCTCAACTCATGGAGGCAGCGTTGTGTAACATGTCTGTCAACTGCCATAAGCCTTCAAAGAACGCTGAAAAATGGACAAATCACAGCCCGTGGTGACGGATAGCGATACTCTTGCTTGAGGGGGGGTTGTCCTTCCAGAGAGTGGTAAATGAAGTTTACTGTCTTTAACTGGAAAGTTGACATTGAAGTTGTGGCTTCCAGGAAAGGTGGAAAAGACAATATTTTTACATTGGAAGCTGAAAATACTGTCTGTCTGGTTTGCCATGAGAGCGTTTCCTTGTTATACTGAAACTATTCATACTTGTTCATGCTAATATACTGAATATAACAAGCTCTTTGGGAGCTCCCATGTTAAAAAATTGAAGGAACTCTGAATATGAATGTGTGATATATCACTAGGATGTGAAGTGGGTCAGCAGGAACCACACTGCAGTGATTCTTAGTGCCTTTTTAAATTGAACTGTTGGCTGTTGGGCTGTGTCACTTCCTCTATATAATTTCTGTCCCCTAACCGTACGTAGAGGAGGACGAATGGATGCCCACACTATAGACACCGTACCTACGGGTGTACACATTTTGATTCCCTTATCTGTTCTCAATTTATTATGATTTCTTTTAGCTCTTCATTCTTAAATTCTCCTTATTCTGACAATCTCTATGGTTTTCTTCTGGAGCAATGCAACTATAACCAAAAGTAATTTCTATTTGGACCCTACAGTTAGTTCAGAATTCAGCTGCCCGCTGACTGCCTGAACTGGGAGGAGAGAACACATCTCTCCTGTCCTGTCACTTCATTGGCTCCTGATTAATCATAGAATACAATTCAAAGTCCTCATGATCACATGTAAAGCTCTCCACTGTAAGGCTCCGTCTACCATTGAAGATGTAATTGAAGTGTATCACCCCCCCAGGGCCCTTCGATCAGAGGATGCAGGATTTCTGGTGACCCGACGGGTCACCAGAAAGAGTAGAGTAGAACAGGAGGCAGAAGCTTCAGCTATCTGCCCCTCTACTCTGGAACGATCTCCCAGCTTCAGTCCGGGGGGGGGGGGACCCTTAGCTTATTTAAGAGTAGACTAAAAACCCTCCTCTTTGATAGAGCTGGGGAGGCAGTGGCTCAGCGGGAGAGCAGATGTCTTGAAGACAGATGGTCCCAGCCATCGGTGGATCGAATCCTGCTCCCTTCATGATGTCACCATGACGATGGGCGGTGTCAGCTCACCTCTCAGCCACTGCTGAGGCGCCCCTGAGCAAAGCGCTATCCCCCCTACAAGATGCTCAATTGGAGCGCACTTCTAAAGCCGCTGCCTCCCCATATACAGGTTGATGCTGTGCACTAACTGCATGCCTACAGGCCCCCTTGTGTGCTGTGGTTGTTTCAGGGGCCTGTACACACTGACTGTAAAAAAAAACCTAACACTCCTCAATGATAATGTAATTTCCCCCTGGGGGTAAATAGAGTATACTTTCGTTCAATTAGGAATAAGAGATTTCTTTAGATGAGTTCCTATTGGTTCAGACTGCTGAGGGAACTTTTTCTCTTCCATTAAAGGGAGGCACATTAATTACTTTAGGAGCTTCTGCTATTTCTTACTTTGCTTTTCCTGCTCATACTACACTGACCCTTCACATGCGCTCAAGACACTGCCGCTGTCTATGTGCTTCTGTTTGACAGGAGGGGAACAAGAATAAAAGACAAGACATCCAAAAGCCTGGAGATCCCGCCCCCACTTCAGCGGCTGGATCTAAACTTTAGACAGCAACTCTCTCTCTCTTTTCCTTGCCCTATTTCTGCCCCCACTGTATTTCCTTTCCCCCCCCAATCGGTCAAGGCGGATGACCGCCCTCCAGAGTCTGGGTCCTGCCTGGAGTTTCTTCCTCAATGAGGGAGTTTTTCCCCACCACTGTCTCTGATGCTCTGGGGGGTTCAGTTGGGTTTCTGTCTGTTAGAGCGCTTTGAAATGTGTGCCGATGTGGTTAAGGTCTTGTTCAGACTGGTCGCCAAAATCCAATTTTCATCCCATCTAGATTGATATCTGACGTCTCGTTTGTAGTCTGAACGGTGCCATACCACATGAAATCAGATTTTTGCGGGACAGATTGAAACCACGCTGGGGAGCTACTTTAATATCAGGTATGGACAGATGTGTCTCAGTCTGAACAGACACTCAAAACACTGATCGGATACAGCGGACCGCGACGCGAGAGCAAGGCGCCGCGTTACTGAGTGGTAAAAAATGTCAACAATGTCTGGTGTGTGTGTGATTTCCACTTCTACCTGCCAATACTGTAACGTAGCCAGACTCCATGTCCGTCTTTTTTGTTGTTACAACCGCCGCAATTATATGACCTCACACATACATTACATTACATACACACATTACACACACTGAACGGCACCTCAGCCCCGACATTGTTGTTACGGCAACCTGTCAGATCGGCCGATGATGTGGCCCAGTCTGAGAGAGCCAGGTCGCATTTGGACACTTGCTAATAAGAGTGTGAACAGTCAGCCCTAAAAATCCAATATGGAAGGAAATCTGATTGGAAGTTGATTGGCTGCAGTCTGAGCGCTTTATAAATAAAAGTTAACTGATTGAATTTCCCCCCTGGATCAATAAATTATGAATCAATAAAGCGCCACACCTGACTAGTTCCCCGTTCTGCTGAGCACCACTCCATGCACGCATCTCCCTCGTATCACCTTCACCTTGTTGCTATAGCGTTGAGGATACAGACACAGGCCTCAGTGAAGTTAACTAGTTAGCCCAATACAAGCCGACAGCAATAACAACTGAGGACCTTTGGTGTCTGGGCCAGGACATCGACACACACTGCTCCTTAGCCTGGACACATCTTCACCTCTGGGATGAACACACCCTCACCTGGAGCCCTGACATCACAAATGTGTTCTGTGGGTCAATGCAAATCACTGTTTATAGTACCGGAAAAGCCATGCCAGCATCCTAAGCCTGTTGATTGCACATGTGGAGCAGGCAAATGAGCCGCTTTGCCTACAAGTAAATGAATTACATGTCCTGAGACCAGTTGAGAGTTCTGATACAGGATCAGATTCATGCCTCCTGCCAAGACTTACATTTATTCCTCTGTTCTATCCATGTGATTGGTTTCCTGTATTATCATCTCAAAGCCTCCATTTTCCGGCACTCAGTCCAGTTGTGTTGTCTCAGATGTCTCACACCGCTCTCATCTCAGACGTTTGTTCGCTGTCAGATTGCTAGCATAAACCCTACTTTTCAACATTCTTGTTTCTGTGTTGACTCCCTTGTAGTTATTCTGCCTGAGGTATGGGTTCTACCTGTTTGGGCTGATTACCTGGTTTTGTGACTCTGTGTTACTCCAATTTAATCTTCCCTCTGCTGCCGTGCTTTAGGGTTAGGGTTAGGTCAGTTCCATGACACAACATTCTGGCCACAACGGACCCAACCAATAGCAACTGAGCTCAGCCAGAGCCGCTGACACGAGGGGACTTGATGCTAATGTTTAGCAGTTTACCTTCCTGGGTGAAGCTATAGGCCTTAGCTGTTCAACAGGAGCACAGCAAGGACGAGCTGACGACCCAACAGCCCCAGCTGACCTTCACTGGTTGCCCTTACCGTCTGTCTCCGTAAACGGAGGACACTTAGCCTGTTTCCCAGCATTTTCCCGAGCAGTCTCTCCACTTACTGCGCAGCGCCCCCCACCTCCAGTAGAGGAGGGGGTACCAAGTGGTCAACCAGGTCAAACTCAACCCCTGTTGTACCCATACATGTACCCATACATCTACCCAAACATGTACCCATACATGTACCCATACATGTACCCATACATGGGTACAATGGGGGTTGTGCCCCCTCTGCTGGGTCACCCACCAAACTTTTTCAGTTTTTATGTTTTTTGCGAAAAATTTGTACCTGGGGAACTATGAATTTTTGATTAATTTTTGTATGTTGAAAATGCTATGGATTAATGCAGTGAATAGTGGACACCACAGCTTTAAAGCAAGACGGTCCAGCTGATTTGATTGCTGAAGAGACCTGCATCTCCTCCTGTATCTGTGTGGGTTCCAGCTTCCTCCCACATGATTTGTGACTCTGATGACATTGTGACTGGTCGATGGCGTCCTTCGCCTCTTGCCTAGTGTTAGCTGGGCAAGAGGCCAGCTAACACTAGCATTTCTATTACCCAAAAATTGTCTAGTAGTAACAGCATTTAATGATTCTTCTTCTTCTCCTTGGAGCTTTTCCCTTCAGGGTCTCCACAGCCAATCAGTGTCCTCCATCTAACCCTGTCTTCTCATCCTCTTCTCTCACACCAACTACCTTCATGTCCTCTTTGACTACATCCATAAACCTCCTCTTTGGTCTTCCTCTAGGCCTCCTGCCTGGCAGTTCAGAACTCAGCATCCTTCTACCAATATATTCACTATCTCTCCTCTGGACATGTCCAAACCATCTCAGTCTGGCCTCTCTGACTTTATCTCCAGAACCTCTAACATGTGCTGTCCCTCTGATGTACTCATTCCTGATCCTATCCATCCTGGTCACTCCCAGAGAGAACCTCAGCATCTTCACATGTAATAATAACAAAATAATATTAATAGGGGGGGCAGTAGCCCAGTGGTAGAGCGCGCGGTAGAGCAAGTCGTCCAATGCTTCAAAGATCGGGGGTTCGATTCCCGCTCCCGCCCAAAAAACAACACTCAGAGGTGAGCTGACTGTGGGAGGTGTCAGCCCATCTCCGGAGCACCGCCGAGGCGCCGTCCCCCTTACAAGTTGCTCATTTGGGGCGCACCAATAAAGGAGCTGCCTGCCACTCTACCTCCTCTGCATGCATACAGGCCACATGTGTGTGTTTGTGTTTAGGGCCTGTACACACATACTGTATATATGTATACCTGTATATGCATGACTTGATTTGTACTAACTAGAGTGTGCTACTAATTTCCCTGTGGGGATTATAATAAGTATATAAAATTTAAAAAATAATAATAATAATAATGAATAATAATGTGTTGTCAATAGGCATCCAGTATCAGTTCTGTGACATGCCACACCTGTACGTAGATGTGTCAGCAGAGTTCAAGTACAAACAAGCAGCCCTGCTGCAGTCACACCTCTAAAGCCAGCTGAACAGCTTCACTGTTGATCACTACTGAGGTGATTCTATTTGACACTTAAAAATAACAATGCTTCGCCTTCTCTTGTGAGAGTTTCAGTTTCAAGTCTTTCCTGTTTCCAGAGGACACTATATGTATATGCAGTCTCTTTTACGCAGTTTGAAGCAGAATTGTTAACCCTTTATTTCAGCTAACCGGTTTGTGTGTACATAAGTAATCACTACTGCTGTTTTGTCTCTGAGCCAGCAGCGTGGCAATAACAGCCTTGAGATCCTTCTTTCTCAAAGCAAAACTTATGACATCATGTTGTATGAAACATGCCTTTCTCCTGGTGAGGGCAGCTGATGCAGACGAACACACAGTAAATATATTGTATTTGTGCAGTGCTGACAGAGCGAGCCCAGCGTGGCTGACTGCCGTTAACACGAGCCGTAAACGCTGGTCGTTCCCAGCTGAGGTCAGAGTCTGGATGATTTCCATGACGTCAGCAGAAGCAGCAGCACACCGCTGGCATGAAGCTGCAGGCCTGTCTTCACACTGAGGACCTCCCTCTGTTCTCTCTCCATGTGTGCTTTTATTTCTCTCCTCCTACCAAAGAATGAGGGCCTGGTAGGTCACAGCAGAGATGGTGTCAGCTGCAGACCAGTTCCAGATGCATACTGGTAGTTAGTAAGGCGTGACACTGCAGAGGACTTTGGGATGGGGTTATAAATGTCTTCAGGTGCGATGGGACTCCTCCTGGGACAATGTTCATCAGGACCTCAGACAGCAGGTCTGCACATTCTTTATCTGGAAATCCATCAGGACCTGAGGCCTTCTGGGGGTCGACCCACAACAGCTTCCTCCTCTCTCTGCTGATGAGGAACTCATGGCTTGGGAATTCATGAAGGGAGGGGGTCAGCTGGGAGGAAGTGGTAGCGTTTGTGGCCCCAAAGCAAGCATAGATGTCCTCAAGCTACCGTGGATCAGTCGTCTTCTAGTCACTGATGTGCTTGTTTCCATTCTACATGTTCTCAACGTCAGTAGAGTTAAAATGGATCTTCAAAGAAAATATGTAGAGGCTTCTCTCTGAATGCTCACCAGCAAATTCCTTCTGGTGCTGCTGTGTCATCATCACTAAGGGAAAAGACCTTCATTCACCCCTCGTGGGGAGTTAATAAAGGTCTATCTATATATTGTATACGTGTATATTTTACACACACACACACACACACACACATTATATATATATATATATATATATATATATATATATATATATATATATATATATAATTTATAATGGAAAACAAGAGTGAAAAACACGAGGAGAATGAGAGTGAAATACGTCGTAACGAAGTTGCTGAAATTTAAAAAAGTTCCAGACAATGACTGATCGGTAACGGTAGCCGGCGTTCCCATGTAGTATTTAAACAAAATGCCCATGAACGCAAGGGGGGGGGGGGGGGGTTGTTGATAGAGAGAGCACAGAGCCACGCCCATTAACAGAGTGTTTCGGGGCGAAAGTGATTTTATCAATATTCAATCAAAGATGTTGAGGGCCACGGATCAGTTTGGGGCAAGATATTTCAAATACAGTGTAGTTGGACATCTGGCAGCTGAATGACATGAATTAAAAAAAGCACAATATGGGACCATTAATCTAATCTCTTATATAATTGTATATAATTTCGGATCCAAAATGTTTGGGCTTTGCATTGTGCAGTGTGTTCTAATTTTGCACATTTTTAAATAGATTCAATTTCTTTCTTTCTTTTTTTATAAATTTCATCACATCATAAGGACAAACCACCATTCATGATTCAAAACTCAAGACCTGAGACTGAAATAAGTAATTATTTGTCCCTGCAGAATTTGGGCTGTCAGTCACTTACCTGGTAGAACTCCCTCAGCCACATTTTCTGAAGATTTTCAGGCTGTAAAGAGATAAAGGTGGATTAGTACCAGACATTAATAACACAATCTTTTAAAACTGAGCATGATTTAAAGTGTGCATATTAACAAATCAAAAAGCATGATGGGTTGAATTGGAGCACATCATTTTGAAGACGGAAGAAAACCAAACTCTACATGTAATTTATGTTCTGAGGGCAACATGTCAAAAGCCAACACATACATGTAAAACCATGTGTTCATGTTTGATGATCTATTGAAAGATGTTTCTGTCATCCAATTACAGTATCTCCCTACACACAGACACACACACATGCAGACACAGACACACACTTTAAAAGGCTGTTCCAAGATCTGCTCTCCATTTGGTTTGTACAGTCAAAACAGAGCAGGGCTTTAGGAAGTCTACCATTTAAGGGAAGATCTCCCCTTAGATATCCAGGTCTGATGAACAGTTGAGAGAGTTTGTCATAACAAGACTTCTTCATATGGAGTATACACAAGGGATCGGCTGCTAGCATCTGACACAAAGCCAAACTATATTATTGAAGTAGATATTGCATCATTTAATTGCATCAGGATACAAAGGACTGCATGTCCCCAAAAAACATTTTACTAATTCTAAAGCAGTCTTAAACTTATCTTAAAATTTTTCTTACTATTCATTGGCACCGAAAATGTGCTTAGTTTTGATGTAGGCACACAATTTAGTTTATTTAGCTTGTTTTCTTTTCGAACATGTTAATACACCGAACGTCTCATCTTCATCACATTTGCAACATCAACAACATCATCTGAAAAAAAAAGGGCTGACGGGTAGAAGCCATTTGGCTTATGAAATGAGCACCTTTAGTAAAAGAAGAGGTAACAACATAGTAGTACACTTGTAGAAAAGACCGTTAAGGATAACAACTGCAATCTTGTGCCAATCTTCAGAGATTGGTACCGGATTGGTCCAGTTCTCCACCCGTAGGGTTGAGTCCAATGCGGGACTCACTGGTGTGTGAATGTGTGTGATTGTTCTGGTGGTGGCCAGAGAGGCTGTTGGTGCAGATTGGTTGCTGTCAGTCTGCCCCAGGGCAGCTGTGGCTACACATGTAGTTTACATCACCAAATATGAATGAGGAGTGACTGGATGAGGGATAATGGATGAATAAATGAACTGGTCATCCTCTGGTCCCAAAGGCAAGACCTACGGGACTGACCTACTGCCAGCCCTCAAGTTACATCAGTCGATACCAAATTTCGATAGAGTGGGAAAATAGTAATATGATACATACATAATCACAGATAGAGTCAGATTAAAAGTAATGTAATGTAATGTAAAGTCAAATACAAAGTATATCTAAGATAAACATGTCCCATCTATCAGTTGCAGGTTACATGAGCACCAGTGTATTTGGAAACAACACTTCAGTCTGTCCAAATCTGACTCTTCATGACAGAAGGCATTTTAGGTGAGGCATTGTAAATTATTCCACCACGATTGAAAGCGGTGATGTGTTGTAATGTCAGTGTTGGTGTGTTCGTCCATTTGTCCACCAAATATCTTCACAACCATTCAGATAGAAAGATGAAACAAAAAGCACATGACTCAGGCAGCAAAGGGGATGAACATGAGATGATGACCTTCACCTTTGGAAAATTAGGTCAAGCTCAAATTTTAACTTTTGTACACTCAGGAACCGGATGAGATAGAAAGACGAGGAAGAAGGACAGTGTAAGACTATAGATCAAAGCTAGGGCTTTGATCTACCTATGCACTAGCTTTGATCTATGGTCAAAGCTAGTGCAAAGCTTTGACCTACCCTGAAAAGTCAAAGCTATGCACTTGTCAGGTACTACTTGCAGGGTACCCTGACCTACCCTGGAAGTGGTCAGGGTTAGTCGCGGGATGTTGCAGTTTGACTGCCTTGTTTACAATGTAGTTAATACGTGCAGCTTCTCTTCTTGATAACTGGACTTTCTTTCATTGTTTGCTTATGTAGCACTCAACAATGAATGAAATACGTGACCGCCATTAGATCTTATAACTAATACTGTGCTGATATTCCATCTAGTCTAAGTGTTCAAACTCACCCACTGAGCACGATAAAAACAGGTTGATCTACTGCTTCCAGGTTGTTAACCAACTTTGAAGCAATGCTGCTCTATGTGGTTTTGGAACAGAATTTGCATATTGTCAGAACATAGAGAAGACAGCATATATAGAGTACAATTACATACATTCCAGTGCAAAATATCAGGGTACATGCTGTACTGACATCATCAAACTTCTTATAGTGAGTGTGTGTGAGAAAGAGAGGGATCCATGAACAGTCTCCACCAGATCAGACAGAGTGGGCCTATATAAGGACATCCCCACTGGACCTTGTCATTTGTCACATGAAGAAAAAAAAAAAATGAGTGAGACAGGAACAAGCTGAGGAACACACAGGTTAACACCATCTCACTAAACCTGAGGGTCATAGAGTCAAAAGTATTGAAATGCATTGACTAAAGGACTGTTCTTTGTGTTTGGGTCTGTGCCACTCAGGGGTCATTTCTATATCTGTCTCTAGTTTAGATCCCATCGAAGCAATAGTACTGCCCTGAAAACAAAACTCTTTATTCTGGTTATTGATCCCATGAACAACATTTATATCGTAATGCCCCGGGTTGTAACAAAGAGAGCAGTAGGAATGAAATCAGATTACTTTGTTGAGCCCCGAGGGGGAAATTCCTTGTTGTTCCAGTTGTGCTCCAGACATGTCAGAATGAGACATTATCCACAAATAAGCTTTATCATGGTCACAACTCCTGCTCATAACTAACTTACTTCACTTAACTGGTGTTCACTTCTACCAAGTCCCACAAACCTCCCCCCTCCAACACATACACAGCACCCGGCTCAGGGCAACACCAAAATAACATTCAGCATTCAACACAAACAGCACCAAATCACACAAAACGTTAGTTCAGAACAGGGTTTCTTCTCCAGACCTATTTTCTAAATAAAATAGGTCAAGAGAACATGTGTCAAACTCAAGGCCCGAGGGCCACATGTGGCCCTCCACATCATGTCATGTGGCCCGCAAGAGCATGAATGGTCAACGTGTCTAAAAATAAATAGGTGTGTTGACCAAAAACTACATTTCCCATGATGCAGTAATTCAGCCCAGCCATATCCACTTTGTGAGAAGGGCATGCAGCACGCGCTGACAGAGCTCACTAGCATCAATGGTGCATTCATGGTGAAACAGCCTGTTCTGAGTAGAGATGATCTGAGTGACTTTTAGTCAACTGATATTCAGTTGCAGGTCGTCAGGGCCAGCAAGGCCTTCTCTGATCTGATCTGGCTTGACAGCCAGATCACGGCAGTAGTGAAGTCCAGCTTTTATCATTTGAGGCAGCTGGCCAGAATAAAACCAATTCCCTCGAGGCAACACTGTGAAACAGTCATCCACGCCTTTGTCACCACCAGGCTGGACTCCTGTAATTCCCTTTAGGGGGGGTCAGTGCTTCTTTCATCTCCCGTCTCCAGATGGTCCAAAACGCTGCTGCACATCTGTTGACCAGCACCCGTAAGCATGAGAACATTACCCCCATTTTAGCCTCACTCCACTGGCTGCCCATACACTTTAGAATCCATTTTAAAATTATTTTATTTACCGGTACTTTTAAATCTCTAAATGCTCTTGCCCCGTCTTACCTCTCTGAGCTTCTACTCCCCTATGTACCTGCTCGCTCTCTCAGGTCAGCTGATCAGCTGCTCCTGAGGGCCCAAAACCAGACAGAAGCCCAGAGGGGACCGTGCCTTTGCTGTTGTGGCTCCTAAATTGTGGAATAATCTGCCTCAGCAGATCAGACAGGCCTCTTCTGTCTGTTTTTAAATCTGTGTGAAGACCTACCTCTTTTTGGCTTTTAACACCTAGATAGACACTGGATTTTATTTATCTGATTTTATTGCTCTCATTGTATGGCTTTTGCTTCTACCCATGTTTTATGTTTTTAATTAATTTATTTTACTTACAATATTTGAGGAATTTTGTCTTTTATCTATAATGTTTTTTATTTATTCGTCTGTACAGCACTTTGGTCGACTGTGGTTGTTGTAAAGTGCTCAACAAATAAAGTTGGATTGGAGGTTGGACACGCGCACACACACACACACACACACACACACACACACACACACACACACACACACACACACACACCTGGGCTTGCACCAGGAGCTAGTGTGACTAACCCACTGTGGCTCAGTGTAAAAGAATTGAGTAAACCACAAAAAGCCACACTCTGTGTCCAAGACAGCGTCTTGCTGTAATAGCAAGTAAAACTAACAAGTAAACATTGACTAATATGTTGTACGTCTGTATCTTCACATAGTGAATGCAAGTTTTCAATTGTTGGGGGGTGTGAAACCATGCTCGTCACAGGGGGGGTCCAGGGGGCCCCCTGGGAAAGGACATGTTTTAGAAAATGGGGTTGTTGTCCTGCATTCTGAGGGCAAAATCTTCTGTTGAGTTTACCTACAAAAACCCACTAAAGCCAGCAGCTGAAGCTGAACTCTCTTTATTTCTGTCCTACTTTATGCAGGAATGAATGTGAGATTCAACAGACTACAAACAAGTATTGATAATATCTTTCATTGACCTTCTGATCGGTCTGTCACCACCCCACCCCCCCTCTCAGCATTCACCATTTGTTTATTAATGAGGACTTTAACACAAACTCTACTAGAAACACTGGATTCTTTTGATCGATGGTCCTCTCCTTGTCTTACACCAATTCACGGGTTCAGCTTGAAAAGAAAAACAATATTTTTGTTTCCCATTGGACGAGAGGAGGTCATGACCCGAGTGCATATTTAATGATTGGAAGCGTTCGGGTCACTTCGGGTATTTCCGTCGGCATGCGGAAATAGCGCCGCTCACTAGCGAGTGGCACTAGCGAGCGAAAAAGTTGTAAGTTTTAGCCTTTTTTCTGTAAAAATAAGAACGCCACTGTGGCTACACAGGCTACAAACCTTGTAGCCAATCTGTCCAGGACCTTCAGGATCTAGAAGGTACTCCTGCACTATTAACTATATTTATTTTTTTCATATTTAATGTTATAATTTTATTTTGTTCATATTAAACATAATGATGAAAACAGTAATCCCCCCAAGGGGCTCAATAAAGTCTATTTCTGTTTTCTTTCCAGGCATTCTTCACAAATGCCCCTTACCGCTGTCACACACAAAAAAACTCCCCCAGGGTCAAAACTGATCACAGGCTTAACCCTTTAAACCCAGGTGTATCGTGTACATTGGTCTTTCAACATTTTGAGACTTCTACCTCATAAGTTTGAGTTTTTCTTTTCCTGATAAACCTGGTGTACACAACCAAATGCATACATCTGCATTTTGCATGCAAAAAAATTCCAGGTTTGGCAAAAATTATACGAATTAAAGCTGCATATATACAAATTTATTCAAAAAAACATTTTCAACAAGCCATCATTTCAAAAATTAGATTTTTCTGGCAATTAGTTCATTGGTTCGGCCTTTCAAGGGTTAAGGAAAAGTAGTCAACGTTTTAATGAGGTAATAAGATCATTCTGCTGACAGTTTTAGAAGCTGGATTGAAAATATTTCAGCTGGGGAATATATGTCCTAGATGGACCTGACACATCTCCAGAAACATGTCCATGTAGAGTCCCTCTGGAGAGCTCTACAGCTCCTGACTGGAGGCTGAGAACAGAGATCTGACCTGTCAGTGTGTTGATCAGCAGTCCAGAGGGCCAATAACCCACTGGAAGGGCAGACAAAGAGTTAACACCTGTAGCTGCACACCACCTCATCAGAAACTCATTGGCAGTCATTACACCATGTTAGGGGGGGGGGGGGGGGAAAGTCCATACATTTTCTTGCCTCTCCTTCACAATCTCCACCGGCTCTCTAACTGGTTTTTTGCCCGTGCCTGAATTCTGTCAGTAGATGCTCTGCGTTTAAACAGTGTAAGGAAGAGACGATGGTGTCTAACGAGGCTCCACGTCCGTCACTCATTCACACAACTGTAGAAAACACTGGAGTGAAGTGTCTTCACTGCCACCTCTTCTCTCTGTTTTTCAGCTTAATATGATAATAAAGGATGAGTTTTCACACGGACGCTTTGTCTCACCGTGTTGAGGAATAAAAAAGCCAATAATGTGTGGAGTGTGTTGGTATAGGTGTGGGATCACAGTGGTAAAATACAGCTTTAGGGGGGGCAGTAGCTCAGTCCACTGAGTCTGGGGCTGAGCACTGGAGGGTTGCCGGTTCAAGGCCTGTGTCGGGCAAAACATTTCGGAGTGTCAACTGACAGTGGGCGATGCCAGTTCACCTCCCAAGCAATGCTGAGGTGCCCTTGAGCAAGGCACCGTCCCCTCCTTAAGCTGCTCATTGGGGGCACCACAAAGGAGCTGCCCTTTGATCTGCTCTCTGGTCCTCTACTTACACCCTCTCCCTCCCACTGTGGGTCCTCATTGAGGCCTTCTTTGGGTAACTAGTATTAGTGAACACTCCTTTACACTGAGCCTAAGGGGAATGAGATCATGGTCTGGCCTGTTAGAACTCTGACATGTGCTGTGAACTCATGGTCACCACGAGTGTCTTCGTTCTTCAGGGATCCTCATGCTGTTTCCTTCTGACCTCAGCTTTGACAACAGTATTATTCTTTCATAACGCTGTCTGCCTCTGGCGGTGGCCCACCCCCCATCTCCACTGGCTGCTACTTCACTTCATCCCTTCCAACAATAGTGTCTCCTCAGACCAGACCAGCATGAGAAACAGTTTTAAAAATTTATATAGAGCACAAAACCTTCATTATTGAAGAGAAGAGAATGAAAAGAGCATCACTTTAAAAAAGAAAGTGTTGCTTGGTTACATAGACACAAAGGAACTACAGTAATCCCTCGTTACTCACTGTTAATGCGTTCCAGGACCACCCACGAAAAACAAAATTTCACAATATAGCAACAAACTATTTATTTTATTATTCATGGTAATTTAAACATTTCTGAACCCCCCCATACTGATATTAAACCACCTTCTATCTGTATTACCTTTAAAACACTCTGATAGACTTGTAACACCCCCGGTGTTTCTTATGGTGGACAAGGGACACGATTTTCATTTGAGGTCTTTATTTGGCATCCAGCCTTAATAAGGAACAAACAAGAACGCATTCTCACTCTCACCAATAACAATAGCCAATAGCATGCGTGTACGGTGTCACGTGACTATCTACTAAAAATCCGCGATGGGGTGACGCCGTGCATCCTGAAGCAGTGAATAAGCGAGGGATTACTGTATTGCAGAAAAAAAGCTTTTATACAAAGACAGAATACAGGTAATTGTTTGACACATGAGTGAACATCTGGCTCTACAACAAATGAAACATGGCTGAATTTAGAAGAATTCTTTGTTTTGTAATATACTGGTTCCTGCAGGGAAATTATACATTCCACCAACTTCACACAACTTCATGGACATAATCCCTCCACCTGAGGTCAAAGCCTGCATCGACATAAAGGATGTGGCTCAGTCATTTAATGTGTAAAACTGACATGACTTCATCATGCTAACCTTCTGCTAACTCTGCTTCTATCTGGGATCATGTTGGATCTGCAAAGCCACCTCCAGATCCAGCTCAAGCTACTGATTATTTTTAAAGGCTATTAACTTAGCTCCTACTTCCAAACAAGGCAAAGACTTTTTCTATTGGCAAGGAAACGATGCCCTTAGGAGTAGTGGAAAAAACAGAAGGTGTACCACTTTCTATATTTATTTCTGACTTGATACGTAATTTTTGGTGATTTAACCATTTATAAAATATGTCAAGTAAACCCAGATTACTGTGTCAGATAACTGTCATTTTTTAACTCAAATTTTCTAAAACGCTTGTCATCCTGCAATTTACTCACCAAAAATATCTCTTCAAAGGTATGTGTAACAATTTTCAACAGTCTATGAACGTAAAAATCTTATTCCCCTCAAATTGTGTTCACAAGTTTGTGTAATTTCATGTGGATTTGTTCTTGATGGAGATAATCCATCTACCTGGAAGGTGCACATTATCAAGAAGCTGATTAAACACCCAACGGTTCAGCCTCATGTTGTCAGGACATTCTGAGGACCCATCTGCACCAGGCAGAACATTTATTCCTGATGTGTGTATTTAGTGTAAGTGTAAAACAGCTGTGTGTCACTCCTCAGTTTAATGATCAGATGGTTGCAAAATGACTTCAAATCACCATCACAATGGAAAAGTTTAGGATGAAGGACAACGGCACCTGGGCTCTGATTGGCTGACAAAGTCAGCTTGTCAACGTTATCTGGTACGTCCAGTGGACTAGTGATTAAAACAGTAATTAAAGCAGTTTAACATTAAATACCAGTGACTCAGGGGAGAAGATGACCCCGAGCTACAGAGGACTCAGTCCTCATGTGGGGGGGGGGGTTCATCTTGGCCCCTTTGTCACGTGTTTTTCAAATATTTGGATGGAATACTTTGTTTGCTTTAGACATGTTTTAGCAGAGTTTCCAGGACTGTATTTCCCCAACCTGTAGAACAGAGGAATCTAATCAACGATATTTCATCTATACTAAAGGAAATACTGATATCCAGCAGCAAAGGAGTAGAACTGTGCAAGTCAATCAAGTATATACATTTGCAAGGAAGTGCAAATTGGAAAAATCCATCAATTGCTTGATCAGTAAGAGCCATTTCCAATTTTTTGGAGTAGGACATGAGAGAGGGGTGAAAGGAGGAGAAGTGGAGCATCTCAACATGCTCTTCTGTCCATCCTCTGTGGTCTGAAGGCAAACATGTTCATATTTCTAGTATTCCAAATGTCATGTGGGCCAGGAAATAATGATGCTTTCTCCTCTACAAGCCAAAGTACAGTGAAGCACTTCATTAGAAACTGACAGGTAAAAGATGAGTGAAGGTCACATCTGAACGTCTCCAGCAGGGAAATAAAAATGATGAACTTTTACAGAAAATACTTCCTATAGAATTAAACAAGCCAGACATGGGACTGAAACATGCCTGGTTACTGTAGCTCTATGTAGGCTGTAATAAACTGTGACATAGCTCAAGTAACACGACATGACAGGAGTTGGCATGTGTTACTGGAAAATGTACTAAACAAGTCTTGTCTACACAAAACGTAAGTTGTCCAAGAATTCAAGGGATTTCTTCATGTTTGACTTGAAAATTCATTCTAGCTAAGATTTCAAGGTTAACCAATGTGCTAAGAAGTTACCGTGCCAGTAAAGTAATTGATCAAGAAAGCCAATAAAAACTACCTGTAGAATAACTGATATGGCTGCAAACATTTCTCCAAACCTACTTCCAATAATGTAATAACATCAGGTAATGTAATAAATATGCCCTTTTTTACTTCTAATAGGTCAATAACAATAATTGGCCAGTAATATAAAAGTCCTGAACCAATAACTTAATCATTTTTTGATACTAACAGAATAATTTACTGCGTTCTTACCTGGTTTTTACATTAATGCCCTGGTTAAAAACAACAACAACAACCTAACCCTGAGCCAAAATGATCATGTTATCAGTTCAGGACTATTATTACCTTACTGGCCTGTTACGTTTCAAAAAGGGGAAAGTTTGTTCCGTTATTGGCTGGTATTTCATTGTTGGCTGTTATTACATTATTGTTTTCAACACGATGTCATAAAACCTTTAGGGCTTCATTAAATATTTACAAGCAAATTTATAACTTGAGCTGATTCTTGATTCTTTATGACTCAACAACTATAAAAACAAATCATTACCCTACGGAATTTTCAGTGAATTATTTAAGGCTCAAAATACAATAGCCATCAATATTATTTATTGTTATTTATTTTAGTACATCCCGCGAAGGCGATGTATTGCAATTGTCAGTGTTTGTGTGTTCGTCCGTCTGTCCTTCCATCCGTTCTTCACAACAGTTGCAGTTAGAAAGATGAAATAAAAAGCACATTACTGAGAATGAGATGATGACCTTGAGAAATTCAGGTCAATGTCAAATTTCAACTTTTGTACACTCAGGAACCGGACAGGGATAGAAGGACAAGGGAGAAGGACAGTGTGAGTAAGACCATAGATCAACGCTAGTGCTTTGATCAATGACAGTAGGTCAGAGCACTAGCTTTGATCTTTGACCTATGCAAGTAGGTCAGGGTAAAATTTTGAATTCAGGGATGTCGTAGGATGTTGCATTGATGTCAGTGTTGGTTTCGTTCATCCGTTCGTCCGTCCGTTCGTTAGTTGGTCCACCAAATATCATCACAACCATTCAGATGGAAACATGAACCACAAAGTACATGACTCAGGCAGCAAAGGGGATCAAAATGAGATGATGACCCTGACCTTGAGAAAACTAGGTCAAGGTCAAATTTTAACTTTTGTACACTCAGGAACTGGATAAGATAGAGTGAGTGAGTGAGTGAGTGAGTGAGTGAGTGAGTGAGTAGAAATGCATTGATCCCTTAATTAAGGGGGTTCCATCTGGGAAATTAATTTCTCCGTCGCACTACACACAGTGAGTACACAAAACACAGAAAAAGCACACAGAAAGCCCCAGCAGATAGAAAGAAGTACAACACCAAATAGAAAGAGTAATAAATAACCCATCAAGAATATACAAATAGACGAGGGAGAATAAGACAAGGGAGAAGGCCAGTGTGAGTCAGACCGTAGTAAGTAAGACCTTAGCTTTGCTACCATAGATCAAAGCAGTAGCTTTGATCTATGGTCCTACTCACACTGGCCTTCCCCATATGCACTATTCTATGCACTAGTCAGGTGCTGCTTTCAGGGTACCCTTAAGTAGCAGGTTGTTACAGTCTGTGACTGCCTTGTTCTACTTTAGTAGAAGAAAATGACATGCAATTATACGTCACTCACATCACATACATAGTGTGTACAGGCCATGTAACACACACACACACACACACACACACACACACACACACACACAAGAGGCCTGTAAGCATGAAATGGGGGTGGGGGGGTGTGAGTGAAGTGGCGGGCACCTCCTTCTTGGTGCGCCCTAATGATCAACTTGTAATGGGGTCTGTGCCTTGCTCAGGGGCACCCGGCAGTGCTCGGGAGGTGAGCTGACACCTCCCCCTGTCAGCTCACACCCCAGGTGTTTGGGTGGAAGCAGGAATCAGAACGTCAATCTTGTGATCCTTGGACGACCCGCTCTCCTTCTTTCAGCACAAACTTTGGTCTCAGGTGCGAGAGCAGGGATTGTCCTTGGGTGGGACAACTTACCCCCCTTGCCTCCAGTGAAGGACTCACAGATGTGTGAATGTGTGTGATTGTTCTGGTGCTGGTCAGAGACGCCGTTGGTGCTGATTGGCTGCTGTCAGTCTGCCCTAGGGCAGCTGTGGTTACACATGTAGTTTACATCAGCAAGTAAGAATGAGGAGTGAATGAATAATGGATCGCCTGTGAAGCGCTTTGAGTGTTGAGAATAAATCACTACATAAATCAAATCCATTATTATTATGAATGTGGTACAACATAAGGTGGTGTGAACTTTTTGTACATTTTGACTGTTTACTCTCAAGAGGATTCACCATCCCAGTATTTGTGCTGATGGTTCTACACCAAATTAATGTTGTTTAAATTTAAAAACCTTTAGGTAGCACAAACAGCATAAACTCACTAATCCTACAAACTAGATTTCATGAGATACAACTCATTCATCTAATATTGGTATGTATGTATGTGACATTAAGCATCACTTCTCATTAACAATACTATCAACCAAAACATGATACATGCATGTTTGTCCGCTTTAGGATATCATGAGCTCCCATTGTAAAGAGGGACATAGTGAGAAACTTGTATGCCTAATTTAGCGACAGAGGAAATAGACTGAGAAATAGGGCATCACATATTTGACATGAAAAGCTGCTCCACTTTCTAAAGCTTTAAAAAGCCACATGTACGCCTCACATCTCCTGAGACATCTGCACAGGAACGTATGAGGGATCTGGGTTTTGAGCTCTATTTTTATTCAGGCTATCAATGATGTGTTAACACATGAGCGGTCCTGAGAATTGTACCTGATTTTCTTTTCTTTTTTATCACAAATAAAGAATAATTAGGAAAGTCAGTGCTGATGATCAAGAAGATAGTCAAGACTATGAGACCTTGACCCAGCTTGTATCAAACAAGCCGATCGGCTTCGGTATCAAACAAGACAAGCAGCTCTACTCCTGATTGGCTAGTTTGATACTCTTACTGCAGCCTCAGCCAATCATGACTCCTCAAGGGATACATACTAGACTTGTGATGGACTGTCCAGGTATGAGACGTTGGTGTGGTCAGTACCATCTATTAGAATACATGATGAGTTCACAGATCAAGTCTCCTTACAGACTTATCAGTCATAAAGACAAGAATTCAAACAATCGCAATAACAACAATACTCACTATAACTTTTTTTTTTAATCTTGAGAAAACCCTCAGATTTAATATCACAATGATTACATTATTAGTTTCTGAGCTACACCATAACAGGCAATATTCAACTTGCTTCGTAGTATTTGCTTTGTCACTTTGCATATAATTACTTTTCTTAGCTTGATCCCGTTTAGCATCATGGGAGGAGCTGGAGCCCATCACAGAGACACTAGATGTGAGGTCAGCTACGCCCAAGAAAAGTCGCCAGTGTTCCACAGGGCCACATGAAGGACAAAACCCAATCCAGCTCACATTCACGCCCACCAAAACACTATTCCATGTTTGTGGTGGTAGGACGCTGGAGAACACACGCAAACTCCAGATCCTCAGCCTGAAGACCTAGCTGTGAGGCGGCAGTACTACCCACTGCAACACCAGGATGCCATCTGCTATAATCACAATCAAACAAAACTAGCAACAAATGATTGTCATGAACACGTGTAACTTGTTCAAAACAGAAATTCCTAGCAATAAAGGGAACCACTGTTAAACAAAGACAAGTCTGATTTAGTTCCTAAAGCTGCATCATAGTGTCTTCATTGTAGAATGATGCATAATACGTCCAGGAGTAATCCTTGGGTTTGAGGAAAAAAGATAATCATCCCATCATTGGTTTCTATGAGAACACGTGATTAAATCAGCAGTGTAACTCCCTAGTGTCTGAACAGAGGATGTGCTTTCATGGCTGAATCTGTATCAACGTTGATTCAAATGGTACATGATACCATTGTAAAATACTCTTAAAGGAAATGGTTGACAGCAAGAAGAGAAAATGTAAGTTCCCTTCCTGTGGTGGGACATGGTCCTGCCCCCTCAGTAGAGTCACTCTGTAGCTGTACAGCTGCTTTGTTTTGTCTCTCTGGGGTCATTGGCTATTTTCTGCATCATCAGACTCCCAGGGGTCTCTGGCCTCTCTCCTGTGTCCTTTGTCCTGTGGTTGTCTATTTATTTTGTTGGTCTTCCCTTCTCACCGTTGCCTGTTCTTATCTGGCGGTGGTCTCCTGCACACAGCATCCTGTTTGCACTGAGGCAGGACAAACACTGGCCCCGTGCGATGCTGAAGATATTTCACAAGCGACCACATTTGCAGCACATCTTTATAATTGGGTTCTTCCTGCTGGGGGAGTGCTCAGGAGAAAGATACACAGAACTGAAAAGAAAGAGGGGAAGGAAAAAGTTGCAATGGGACAGGCTAGAGACCAGGACCCCATTAAAGTGTCCCAGAGACATCCCACATGTCAGTCTGCTATGTTCCTTGTTCCATGTAGAGCATTAAAATCTAAATTAAAATCTGTGTCACACAAAAATAGGTTAAATCCATCATAGTTCATCACAGAAGACCAAAAGTGGGCAAAGTCAGTCTCTCCCAATACTCTTCAAACATGGTCAAAACATGTCCAAATTGAGAATTCATCTCTCTCTAATGAGTCCCCAGAGAATCTGGTTTCTAAACTAAAATGTCGAAAGAGCACTGGAAATCAACCAATCAACAATCAAGCTCCGATGGATGTAAAACAGAGCAGAACACAGAGGCTTTGTGGTCAACACACGTGTCAAAAGTGTCAAACAGCTTGTCAAACATGTTGGACCAGATGATGATCTCCCCCAAATCTTCTCTTGATGTAGGTGTGGACTTGTTCACCAAAACACTGGTACAACTTTAAAATGGGGGGGGCAGTACCTCAGTCCACTAAGTGGACCAGGACTGGACTGGGGACCAGAGGTTGCTGGGTTTAGATCCAGGTGGTCCGAAACATTAGGAGTGTGGGCCAGCAGTGGGAGGTGTCAGCTCATCTCCTGAGTACTGCCAAGGTGCCCTTGAGCAAGACACCCCCCCACTCACAAACTGCTCACCAAAGGAGCTGCCCATCACTCTGCCTCTCATCTGTATATACTGCATGCCTACAGGCCCCTTTGTGTGTGTGTGTGTGTGTGTGTGTGTGTGTGTGTGTGTGTGTGTGTGTGTGTGTGTGTGTGTGTGTGTTTGTATGTGTGTGTGTGTGTGTGTGTGTGTTTCAAGAGTTTGTACACACATACACATCTCAATGTACCAACAAAAACACCATGAGTGAAGAAAATCATTTTCTACAAGATAAATAAAGTGTATTTCTTCTGTCTTCTTCAAAAGATGATTTTACACATCATTACCTCTTCCCTCAAATGTTTTCCACTACAAGTTACAGAGGTGGAGTGAGTGTTTCTCTACTAATAATGGTTGGTGCTAATAATGATGTTGCTAATATTTACTGTTACAACCCGCTGCTAACCGTTAGTGGAACTTTTAGAATGTCTGGTTAGAGTTCTCAGGGGTATTCAATGTGGTCTCCAACACTTTCCATGGATTTTTCTTCACAGGCGTGTCAAATGTGGCAGTTTGATGACGTAAAGGCGTCACGGTGGTCCAGTGGGTGGCGCTGTCGCCACACAGCAAGGCGGTTTTGGGTTCATGTCTGTGTGGGTTCTCTCCAGGTTCTCCAGCTTCCTCCCCCCTCCAGAAGCATGAGCTTCAGGTTAATTGGCTGGTCCCAAATTGACGGTGTGTGTGTGTGTGTGTGTGTGTGTGTGTGTGTGTGGCTCCGCGGTGCACTGGCGCCATGCCCAGAGTTTCCCCCACCTCACGCCCTATGACATGCTGGAATAGGCTCCAGCTCCTCGTGACAGCGGATGAAGCAGTTTGAATGTGAATGAATGAACCAATGATGACGTACAGCCTAAGATCCACCAACATTGACCTTTTAGAGCGTATGTTCACCAACAGTTGATTTAGGATTTCTGCATTGTAGTAAGAAGAGATGAGATGAGGTATACTTTACTGATCCCAAACTGGGAAATTCAAAAGTACCACGCTAACTTGGCTAAATGTAAACTTCATTTCGGGAAAATACTTGTTTGTTTATAAATTAAATTAATTTAAATGCTTTAGTATATATTCGTTTAAACATGCTGCCATGTGTCATCAAAAAGACAACAAAGGATGGTTTTCTTCCTCTGGTAGGCCGTGAACGCTTTCTTCCCATCTCTTTTTTTCAAATAGAAGGTAGTCCTCAGTGTTAACATGGAGATGAAATAAAATCTGTACAAACACAGTGAACCATGCCTGGAGGATTGTAACACAGGTGTAACACAGGTGTGGTGGAGGTGGGGGAGTCCCATCTAAATCATCTTGGCATTGAAGGCTCACTGTTCCACAGTAGCAGAAACAACAAACCACTGCTGGTTCAACCAAGTATAACAACCAAATCAAGATATCTTCTAGCTGCACCGTACGAACAGGTTATAACCACTGACCACCACTGGAAGCACACAAATACAGTTCATGGAACAATTACAGCGGAAAGTCATCCGCATACGGCACACTGGTAGAATATACATCCAGTAGAGGATGGCTGACCCCCACCCCAAAGACATCCAAAGGTTTGGCCAGTCCACAAGGAGGGGGATTACTACTTTAAAGTCTCACTCAAGTCTCACTCACGTACATACATAGTGTGTGTGGAAAAACTAACACAAAAAAAAAAATGTAACAAATGTACACCTGAGTGACAAATGTAATTTCCCCTGGGGGATCAATAAAGTGTATCTTCTTCTTCTTCTTCTTCTTCTTCAAGGCCCCATACAGCTAGCTGTTTCAATATGACACTACATCATGCAGCTCACCTTGGAAACAGAAGGGTACGTGTTCAATCACTTGAGTGTACATGTGAAGGCCTTAGTTGTGTCCAGAGCCCATGTGTACAAGTTCAGTGGAAGAGTTTATACTTCTGTGAACAACATCATGACCCCATGACCTGTCCTTGCAGCTGAACTCTGGGAATTCTCTTCCCTCAGTGTAATCTCTTTTCACCCCTCCATAAATATTGCCTATGGCTACTCCCAGGATATTTTTAGAAACTTCCATTCTTTTGCTCTTGCAGAAAACAAACTGTTGATGACACCCAGAGGGAGCGTACCCACCCTTCATGAGTGGATGTGACAAGTTACCCTCGGTGAGTGTCACTGTTTATCTGAAGCCAGCTCCAGTGGGCAGGAGGATGTGAGACGTCCTTTCCTTAATTTCCTTTTTTGGCAGTTGGAGAAGTGACACGTTCATTTGGCAGAATGAGGAGTTAAGAACTTATTTTAGAGTTGAAGAACTAGGCTCATGTAGGTCATGTGACAGACAGGGCAGAGTGTGACACTTGAAGTGAACTGTCACCATCTGTGTATGTATTATATATATATATATATATATATATATATATATATATATGTATGTGTGTGTGTGTGTGTGTGTGTGTGTGTGTGTGTGTGTGTGTGTGTGTGTGTGTGTGTGTATAAATATATATAAGAGAGAGATTTTACTATTTTAAAACTAATGGCTGGGGCCTAGGTGGTCAGAGAGTTGTCCACTGGCCGATGTATCTCAGAGAGGTTAAACCCCGACTAACTCATTAGGCAAACGAGGGGCCGCCCACTGCTCCTCAGAAACAGTTCAATGCAGAATGGGTTTCATAATATTACACAATTCTGCTTTGCTTTCCTTTAACATGTAAAGTTTCCTTTAACAGACACAAACCCATCCATCTGGACCAGTGTAAATGGAACATGGCCTGGTGCTCCAGAGGATGGGGAGTCGCTGCAGAGCTCTAACGGCCACTGCTGCGAACAGAATAAAGGGGAAAGAGCGATGGCGCTAGTAACACTGTGGTCAAGGACTAGATGGAAACAAAAATCCTGCTGGATTGTCTCCAGACGATAAGATCCATGTGGACACGTCCAGACATATTTTCCAAACAGGCAAAAACAAAGACATTGTTTCTGAACAGGAACAATGCAGCAGGAAGGAGGCTGAACACGTCTAATCATGAAGTCACAGGCGTGGCAGAAGGACATGGTGGTCACAGACCCCAGGCAGGATCACCAGATACCAATTCTCTATGGAGCTGACAGAGATTGGAACTAGTCTGGAAAATGTATATTACTCCATTTATGTTTCGTACAACTGTTTATGTTTGTGTATAGCCACTGAAGTACAGTCCTATATTAGCTTTCTGAGTGGATTGGTGCTCTCCCAGTAAGAAGACTACCTGTCCAATACGGCCACTTACCAGGACTGACGGTTGTAAAAATTTATTTTCATTATTTTTCCAAAGAAACAAAGATCCATTCTGAATCTTCAACTGTTCCTCAATTCCTCTTGAAACATGACTGAGAAAGGAGAGGACAAATTATGTAATATTTAAAACAGATGCATAGACAGAGTGTGGGAAAAGGTAATAAAGATAGAAGGTGGTTTAATATCAGTATGGGGAGCTTTCAGAAATGTTTAAATTACCGTAAATAATAAGATTAATAGTTTGTTGTATCGTGGAATTTGTTAATCGTGTGTGATTCCTGGAACGCATTAACCACGAGGAACGAGGGGTCACTGTATTGTATTTTCTAGAACATATAGTACACTGTATGTATTTTCTCCACCCTGTGATAACAGTTGGCGTAGTATCAATGTCAAATCCCACAAATGTGGATTGACATGTTTTTATTTATTCCTTTTAAAAGTTGAATAGCATCATTAAGCCTGTGACCCAAATCGAACCCATGAATCGACTGTAAATGTCTTCAAACTGATGAAACTGTACAATGTTTGAGAGCTCTTTACCATCCAATCAGAGGGGAGATAAATTATCATGTAGGAAGGGTAAATATTTTCTGTAGCATGTTAATCCCTTCAAGACATAGCGCATCTCCACACACCTTTGTGTCATTAAAGATTCCTTTATTAGTCCCTCGTAGGGGAAATTATTTTTCCACTCGTTAGTAATCCTTACACACACATGTACATGAGGTACAGGCCTGAAATGCGCACGCACACACACACACACACACACACACACACACACACACACACACACACACACACACATCTTGGCGTGCCTGAAATAGGAGCCCAAAAATGTCCAACAGTCAAATACTGATGTTCACTGAGAGGCGTGGGGTTTTTTCCATTAACACATTGCAAAATTTTGATATAAACCAGACACAGATCTGAGCAATTGAAGATTATTGAAAATTTATTTTCATACCTATTATTTACAGTACAGCTCACACAGTGATACCATCCTGGTTCTCTGACCAACTGCACGACTCTAATCCAGGAAAGGTGGAAAAAGGAAGAGGCTAGAGGAAAGGCATCATCATAGGCATCAGTAATAGTTGGCTCTGTCCATTGGCTTGACCAGACCAGTTACAACCTTTTTGGGCTGGGACCACTGTAGGAAAAACCAGAATGGCCTAAACTAGGAGAAGAGAGACAATAAAAGAAGAACTGACTGACAAAACTGAAAATTGTAAAATATAGATAGAAAAAAATAAGAGGTGCTGCGTCTCTCTAAAGGGAAATAGCTAAGTAGCTATTGAGGGATGATGACTGAACAACCAACATTTTGTGGAAAATAATCAACAAGGTTACAGACTTTAATAATAACACATGAAGCTATCAGGAACCCGTTAACCTCCACTGCTACTATTTTCAAAATTGCAACAATGTCTGGAGTTTCCAGAAATACGAGGTGTTCGGTGCTCAGAGACATGCTGAGGTAAGGAGGGTTGAAACATGACCACCACTGAACAAGACTAACAAGTTGAAAAGGGAAGACTGGTCCAAGAGGTGTTTGAAGACACATTTCTGAGGTGTTATAAACGGATGAAATGAGACAGACGCCTGACAAACCAGACTGACGCGCCACCGAGCTCTACCTCAAGTCAGGTGCCATCAAGGCGGAGGTGGGTACTGGTTTCTGTTGCCGGTATTAAGGATGAGCTGGTAGGAACTTTTCAGGTTGAAGACGGAGTTAAAATCAATTCCCAATACTGCTGCCATTAATTATAAGATACTTATAGGATAAGTACTCAAGAAAAGTTCCACATGATTTAAGAAGACCATCAGTTTTATGCAGGAAAGTTCTCCATCACATGCATCCTAGCATGTAGCTGTGTGGCTAGCCAGAAAAGGCCTTAAGGCCCCCTCCTCACCCGACTGACAATTTACAAGCCCTTACTAAGCTGGAGATTTACAATGAGGGAATACAGGTAGTTCTCAAGATATGAACATTTGATTTACGATCATTTGGAAATTCACACAAATGCTCCCAGCCTCAGCAAACTACTGCAGTTCCCATTTCTGCCACAACCCCGGCATCATACCTTGATACTTTAGTTTGTCAGGGATGATAAAGCAAAGGCTAGTGAAGAGAGTGGTAGTGGTGACTGATGACAACTCTGACTCTAACGACAACAAATCCTCCCTCCACCTCTTCCTTCACTCTAAAGATAAGTTACATGCCACAATACCGTACAGCAAATCGTCAATATCGACAGCTAACTCAGGCTGTTGTTGGATGGGCTTAAGAAGACAGGTTGAGAGTTCCCTGAAGTGTTCTCTTCTTTTCTTCAAGAATTAAATTATAAGGAAAAAGGTTAAAAAGTTAACGGCAAACTAATCTGAATTCAAAACCACCGCTATACGTGTTTACATCCCGCTTCAAAGCGGTGATGTGTTGTAATGTCAGTGTTGGCGTGTGCGTCCGTTAGTCCACCAAATATCTTCACAACCATTCAGATAGAAAGATGAAACAAAAAGCACAATACTCAAGTAGCAAAGGGGATGAACATGAGATGATGACCTTCCCCTTTGGAAAATTAGGTCAAGCTCAAATTTTAACTTTTGTACACTCAGGAACCAGATGAGATAGAAAGACGAGGGAGGACAGTGTAAGACTATAGATCAAAGCTTTGATCTATGGTCAAAGCTAGTGCATAGCTTTGACCTACCCTGAAAAGTCAAAGCTATGCACTTGTCAGGTACTACTTGCAGGGTACCCTGACCTACCCTGGAAGTGGTCAGGGTTAGTCGCGGGATGTTGCAGTCTGACTGCCTTGTTTACAATGTAGTTAATACGTGCAGCTTCTCTTCTTGATAACTGGACTTTCTTTCATTGTTTGCTTATGTAGCACTCAACAATGAATGAAATACGTGACCGCCATTAGATCTTATAACTAATACTGTGCTGATATTCCATCTAGTCTAAGTGTTCAAACTCACCCACTGAGCACGATAAAAACAGGTTGATCTACTGCTTCCAGGTTGTTAACCAACTTTGAAGCAATGCTGCTCTATGTGGTTTTGGAACAGAATTTGCATATTGTCAGAACATAGAGAAAACAGCATATATAGAGTACAATTGCATACATTCCAGTGCAAAATGTCAGGGTACATGCCGTACTGACATCGTCAAACTTCTTATAGCGAGTATATTATAACGCGATCAGCAGTGTAACAAGTTGACAGTGACACAATGTAATTCAGTGACCTCAGTAAACATGAGAATTTAGTCTGAAGAATTAAACTAAATTAAACTGAAGACTGACAGCTGGACAAAAGAAGCTGGGCCCCTCAAATGCACGTTGACATTGAATAACTTTTATGCTGGGGTACAAAGACGGACTCACACAACACTTAATGGCGTCGCACATTAAGTGTTTATATCTATTCACCAACGGACCGAGAGAGCAGGTCCAAGATGAATGAAGAGCCCCCCCATCAACAAGATCGCAACGATCAAAGGATCGTCAAGAGTCCAGGACTGATACCACTTGGGACTGAGCAAATGTACGTGTGTGTGTGTGTGTGTGTGTGTGTGTGTGTGTGTGTGTGTGTGTGTGAGAAAGAGAGGGATCCATGAACAGTCTCCACCAGATCAGACAGAGTGGGCCTATATAAGGACATCCCCACTGTACCTTTCATTTGTCACATGAAGAAAAAAAAAATGATTGAGACAAAGGGGATGAAAATGTGATGATGACCTTGACCTTGAGAAAACTTGGTCAAGGTCAAATTTCAACTATTGTACACTCAGGAACCGGATAAGATAGAAAGAAGTGGGAGAAGGTCAGTGTGAGTAAGACCATAGATCAAAGCTAGGGCTTTGATGTATGGTCTTACTCACACTGACCTTCTCCATAAGCACTAGTCGAGTTGGGTGGGAACATTGAGACTAAGATTAAATTAAGATTAAATTCACTGTCAATCCCTCATTGGGCAAATTATATTCTCACTCATTCATGTACATACATATGTGTGTGTGTGTGTGTGTGTGTCAACCACAGCACAATGTTATGTGCAGGCCCCTGAAACAGACACAACACACTCGGTGCCAGTAGGCGTGCAGTTAGTGCAGCAGTACAGGGGAGAAAGAGTGACGGGTCACAACTTCTGGGTGTGCCCCAAATGAGCAGCTGGTAGGGAAGTGGTGCTTTGCTGAAGGGCGCCTTGGCAGTGGCCGGGAGGTGACACCTCCTTGGGCTTGTACTAGCTATTCACCACTTTGCCATAGGTGAAGTAAATTCCACAGTGGCTACAAGGTTTTTAGCCTGTGTAGCCACAGTGGCGTTCTTATTTTTAGGAAAAAAAGGCTGAAACTTACAACTTTTTTGGAAAATCCCCGAGCCTTAACATAAGAAAACAATAGCATGTGGCTATTTCCGCATGCCCTGAACGCTCCCGATCATTAAATATGTACTCGAGTCATGACCTCCTCTCGTCCAATGAAAAACAAAGATTCTTTTTTTACAAGCAACCCACAAATTGGTGTACGACACGGTGAGGACGACCAATCGAAAGAAAATGAGAATGGAGTGTTTTATAGTAGATTTTGTGTTAAAATTCTAATTGAACAACAAATGGTGAATGCTGAAAGGGGGGAGGAGTGGTGACAGACCGATCAGAAGGTCAATGAAAGATATTATCAATACTTGTTTGTAGTCTTAGACTTTTGATCTCTGTGACCAGCAGGAATAACCAGCGATGATGTAAATGTGTATTCACCTCGCTTGATGTTTTATATGCCTTTTTAAATTGAAATGAAAAATCATGTTATTGAATTAAAAATAAATAAACCATGGCATACCAATGGTGTTGGTGGTGGTCAAAGTTAAAATGTCTTCTAGTCCAAGTAAAACTTACAAATAAACATTGAGTAATATTTTGTATGACTGTATCTTCACATAGTGAATGCAAGTTTTTAATTGTTGAATCTCACATTTATACCTGCATAAAGTAGGACAGAAATAAAGAGAGTTCAGCTTGAACTGTTGACTTTAGTGTATTTTTGTAGGTAAACTAAACAGAAGATTTTGCTCTCAGAATGCAGGTAAACAATCCCATTTTCTAAAAAATTTCCCGTGGGGGGGCCCCCAGGACTCCTCCTATTAATCTTATTATTTATGGTAATTTAAATGTTTCTGAATCCCCCCACCCTCCCATACTGATATTAAACCACTTTCTATCTGTATGACTTTTAAAACACTCTGATAGACTGTTTAAAGCACTTTTGTGTCTCACGGAAGTCAGAGACTCACAGAACGTAGCGCACTTCAGGATGCTGTCAGCCAATAGAATGAGAGTACGGTATCACGTGACTACCTACTAAAAATCCGCGATGAGATGAAGTCGCGAGCGTTGATGCGAGAATACGTGAGGGCGAACTGTAAAACAATTGTGCTTACAAATAACCTTACATTAAAAAATTACTGTCCCTGGGCCAAGCAGTATTTCTGGGTCTGAATCTGAATCATGTGGAATCATTTAGAGTAATAAAATATTAAGATACCTTTAGACATATTAATGCCACATGTTATACCTCGAAGCAAATGTTTTCTCAGAATTAGTTATATATATCACACTTTACTACTACTGCAGGATTTTGTATAATCAAGAAAATGTTGCACTTAAGAATCTGACTTTACTTTGTCTGCTGGTGGTAAATTACAATCACTTCCACTCTTTTTTTAGATTTATTCCATCAGGATGGAAGAGGGCAGAGGAGGGAAACACCAAAAGAGAATCATCTGATCCTTGTTTCCTAAATGTTTCTATTCCTAACCCTGCACCAATGAATCGTAACAGATTAGGACCAAAAAAGAACCAAAGTCAAGTTATCACAGTCTGATTTAACTCCTTCACAAAACTGGAGTTAAAAGACCAGATTAAACATGAAGAGTTAAAGGATTGAAGTATGAGATTAATGTTAAAAATAAAGTGTTTATAACATTGTGAACTTCCACCATGTCTACTTATCCACACAACATCACATTTGGTGTTATAGATTTACAAAGTAAAGAGTACTACCAACTCTAGAAATAGACATGTTTTAATGCTCAATGACATGATTCAGTTATGGAATTCATTCCCATCATGTGACACACACACACGACACACACTCATAGCTGTGAAAGCGCCACTGAAGACTAAATCCTGGGGTTTGAGACAGGAACTTTTTCCTGCTCTGTTCTATCTTTGGTCAAGTAAATATGTCATCTCAGTAGGGTCCGCGCTGCCATATCCTGAGCTAATGCTCTGAGGAAAGGAGAGGAAGCAACAGAATGAAATGAAACATGACTGAAGCAGTGAAAAATAAGTCAGAAGACTGAAGCAAAAGGAGGATATAAACAAAGACCAGTCTGAGTGTTCAAGTGCTTTCAATGCTGTACTTCCACAGTCGGGTACGATTCACTTCACAGGAGAGTATGGTGAAACACTCCTGACTCCATCTTTGGATCTAGATGGATGATAAACTTCTAGATGTTCCTCACTACATTCCTCTTAACAGGTTTCTCATGAAGCGATGGGGCAGGTTGGTTTAGTCCTGCTGGTACAGACTGACAGGAAATAAATGACAATCAAAAGGATTATAATAGTAACGCAGCACCGGACCACTGCAGCATCTCATCTGCTTTTCTGTTATGTTGCCATGGTGATGTTGATTCATCACTTTTCCTTTCCACATGTTTTCTTTTCATCCACAGGCATCGCTGCACCTCGTCATGAGAGAACCTTCAGTGTAGTTCTAACCCAGCAGCTGCTGAGGGGATGGAATACACGACGCAAGGTCTTTAGATGTGTTTAGAGTTTAGAGGGAGTTCGACTGACTGGCAGGAAACATAAAAGTAAGGGAAGCCTACATCAGACCTACGTCAGCCGGTTAGTGCCAATTTAAGAAACAGTGCATCGTTTTATGGGATGGTCGTCCAGTGTTTGTTTTTACTGTGGTGACAAACCTGATCAGTTTAAAAAAAAGAACATTTTTCAATTCAAAATTTGTCAGATCTTTCGACAGGTAGGAGAGAGGCTGCAGCAAGTTCTTGATCATTTTGTCAAATGAAGCTTGAATGTTAACATCAGACCTCATTTTCATTACTGAGTCCTGGTGTGTGAGCTGGGTAGATTATCATCATACTTAAGAACGGCCCCTCCAGGCATCATGACTCTTATTTGATGACTGTAAGTCCAGCCTACATAGTTTCCACCTGTTTAAACAAACTAATGAAAAAGAAAACACTGCACAGCTCTCCAAGCACTGAGTACAACAACACCAGATACCTCAATGTCCATCCGGATCAATAAAGTATTTTTGATTTGGTTGACAGTGACGGTTACCTCACTTGAAAGTCAGACAGTCAGCATGTTTCAGTGTTCGGCCACAGCCAGCAACGTTTTTTCAATCTTCAGAGTATCCACAGTGATCCCTCCTTCTCTGCAGTTAACGCGTTCCAGGAACCACACACGATCGAGGAATCCGCGAACGAGATCACGATTTATTAACTTATTATTTACGGTAACTTAAACATCTATGAACCCCCCCACACACACACACACACACTGATATTAAACCACCTTCTATCTGTATTACCTTTAAAACACTCTGATAGACTGTTTAAAGCACGTTTGTGTCTCACGGAAGTCCAAGACTCACGGAACGTAGCGCACTTCAGGATGCCGTCAGCCAATAGAATGTAAGTACGGTATCATGTGACTAACTACCAAACTGTTTTTTTTTAAGAATGACTACCAGGCTGTAACATTTTGATAAAAAATAATATGTAATTTTACTTTTTTTTCTTTATACTTAAACAGTTATGACATTGTTATTAATAAAATTGTTAACTTAACATTTTGTTTAGTTCTTATATTGTACTGTTGGTTAAAGTCAATCCTTGCGTCGCTTCTACTGTATATTCTGTTATTACTTCTGGGATGCATAAACGTTATGTTGGGATGCACGCATTTTTGTTTGAAGAGCATCCCAGGGATCCACTGCTTCCTGGAGGTAACGTGATATATACAGTATCTATATATACATACTGTATATATACTTTATATGCTGAATACTGCCTGCTTCATACATGACACACACACACACTCATACGATAAGGCCTTTAAGTGTGTTTTGTGAAAAGCAGGGTAATAACAGGTTTGCCCCAGAGAGGCATGTTCCCTCACGATCAGCTCCTAACAGGAGGGGCAAAGGCAAGAGGGGGGTTCTGTTGACACAACAGTGAAAGTGACACAAGTGTCTCAACCTGAAACACTTGTGCTTCCCACAGTGATTACAGCACATGAGGCAACACACTGTCAACTGGCACCGAGTCACCAGACACTCCTTCAGATTAACGCAGACTACCTGCTGGAAACACCAACTCCAAACCAATCTCACCTGAAACAGGTGTGAAACCAATGATGTCACAAACAGAAGACAAAGAGAAGAATGAGCTCCAGGAGAGTCAACAGAGCTGCTCCTGGTGAACACAACTACTCTAGTGTCAACACACAGCACCAGACCTGCAATCACACACATCAGTCACACGAGTAGTGCAAACACGGCGCTTCCGCATGAGGCTGGGCTGATTGGACTGTTTTATTAGTCCTGTGACCCCATTGGGGGTAAATAATAAAAACACCCACTAGGACACGCAGCAGGGGCCTGCAGCTGTGCGTTCATAGAAAGTGACACCACACGAGTTAGTGTGTAGAAATAAATCACACACACACACACACACACACACACACACACACACACACAAACAGCTGCGGTGTGTGAGGCCCACGTGTGAACGCAACGTTTAACGCACTTCACGCACGAGTCGTGACCCGCTGAGACGTCATTCATCCACTCATGAGCCGGAGGTGAACACATGATCAGGGGAACACTCACATCCTCAAACAGCGATCCTACGTTGGCTGTCACCAGCAGGATCCCCGCGCCCTGCGCCGCCTGCTGCCCCGCCATCAGCGCGTCTGACGCGGGCTTCCCGGCGGGCTGTAGGGGGGGTGCGGGAGGATTCTGCTAAAGCCGACGAATGTCTCACGAAACGGGTTATAAGAGCGGGAGTCCACGGGGGCTGCGGGAGAGGCGGCTCAGCCTGAGCATAACGCAGCAGCGGCTGAGCGTCCACCCCGGGTCCGCTGCTGGCCGCGTCCGGGTCCGCTGCTGGCCGCGTCCGGGTCCGCTGCTGGCCCCGTCCGGTGCTGGCCGCGTCCGGGTCCGCTGCTGGCCCCGTCCGGTGCTGGCCGCGTCCGGGTCCGCTGCTGGCTGCGTCCGGGTCCGCTGCTGGCCCCGTCCGGGTCCGCTGCTGGCCGCGTCCGGTGTCGCTGCTGGCGCTACTGCTTCATGTTCAGCGCCATCGCACTAGTTTTCCTTTTAATCCACGATCAAGTGCCGAAGGCTCCGCTTCATTCCAGGAGCAGCGTTCCTCCAGCATTAGTAGCTGGACTCCGCCAGGACCATTGACTCCAGCGTTCAGGGATAGGCTGGAGTCCGACGTTCCTCTGACGTCACTATGCCAATGGAAACACGAGTCTGTCTTAAAGGGACGGTACTCAGTCAACAGGAGCGCAGCTTTGTGTGAAGCGCAGGTTTTACTGTTACATCCCGCTTCAAAGCGGGGATGTAGTGTAATGTCAGTGTTGGTGTGTCCGTTCGTTAGTCCACCAAATATCTTCACAAACGTTGCAGATAGAAGGATGAAACAAAAAACGCATTACTCAGGCAGCAAAGGGGATGAAAATGAGATGATGACCTTGACCTTGAAAAAACTAGATCAGGGTCAAATTTACATTTTTGTACACTCAGGAACCGGATAAGATAGAAAGATGAGGTAGAAGGCAAGTGTGAGTAAGACCATAGTAGGTCAGAGCACTAGCTTTGATCTTTGATGCATGCAAGTAGGTTAGGGTTAAAATTTTACATTCAGGGGTGTCGCGGGATGTTGCAGTCTTTGACTGCATTGGTTCTAGTTCTGTTTTGGTTTGTCCGCATCCGTTCTGTAGTGTAACATCAGGTGAAAGTGCTGGCAAGTGACTCTTTGCATTCAAATATCTTTTCCCGAGGCTCAGTTATCCTTGCGTGACCACACATTCAGGTAATAGTGTCAGTCTCAGGTGCACAGAAGAGGTTTCTGAGAATAATTTCAGAACTACAGTGCGCCCTCGCGCATTCGCGGATGAACGCTCAGGACGCCGTCTCATCGCGGATCTTTTGTAGGCAGTAATGTGATACCATATGTGCATTCTATTGGCTGACAGCATCCGGAAGTGTGCTACGTTCCGTCAGTCTTGGACTTTCGTGAGACACAAAAATGCTTTAAACGGTCTATCACAGTGTGGGAAAAGGTAATACAGATAGAAGGTGGTTTAATATCAGGGAGAGATGAATAAGAAGAAAGTCCAAACGAGAGCTGAGGGTTGACACAGACAATACAGCAAACACAATACAAACACTATAGACATTTTAATATACCCATACGTAACCAGGCGTGTTTATTTTTATTTCTATACCTATTTATGATTATCTATTTGTATATTCTTGATGGGTTATTTATTACTCTATTTGGTGTTGTACTACTTTCTATGTGCTGGTGCTTTCTGTGTGCTTTTTCTGTGTTTTGTGTACTCACTGTGCTGTGTGTGACGGACAAATTAATTTCCTTGATGGAACCTCCTTAAGGGATCAATAAAGTTATAAAGTTAAAGTTAGATGCTTAATGACCTATGATCATTACCCCTCCCCCTACAAACACACACATGCACACACACACACACGCACAAATTGTACAGCAATAGTACGGGCAAACTTACTAACCCTAACCTTAACCCCATCCCCACTGACTGAGAGCGTGAGGCAGGGGAAACTCCAGGCATGACGAATGCAAACTCTGAACATGTAAACGCCGCACAGACTCGGAACCGCCTTGCTGCTTGGCGACAGCGCTACCCACTGCGCCACCATGCCGCCCTAAAGGGTTTGTTTGTTTATTTGTTTATTTATTTATTGCCATCATTGGCAGTGTAGTGTCTGTGACTGGATGCTTACATAAGAAATCCAACTCCATCCGAAGCGACCGATCCCATTCGGGACACTGCTGCCTCCTCCTCTCTGGAAGATGACAAGATGTTACTGAACCACTACAATTCAAAATATTCTCTTCTTAAATAATGTAACCACTGGTTAATTCCTCTTCACCAAGACTGAAGCAAACAGAATGAATTTTAGTTGAGTGATTATTGCAGTTCAGCTTCTGTTTTTACCTGAGTTTCCAGAATATATACAATCCTGACATGAAATCAATTGTACAAATATATCCAGAGTTGTTTAAATCAACCTACTGGACTTTTAGAAAGTTCAATGAAGATGTGTCAGCTCTCACCCTAGAGGATTCTTCAGTTCTAGGGGTGGTTGGTTTTGTCTCAGCTTCTAAACTCTGTGACGTGTGGTCAGTGTCATTCATATTCCACATAGACCACCCTTTTTGTTCATCTCTGATGTCAGATCACCTTTCATCTTGAAGGAACTTTACAATCAGGTCTTTTCAAAACTGTCCATCCATCCATCCATCCATCTTCGAAACCCGCTTCATCCACTGTCACAGGTCACGGGCAATTTGGGACTGGCCAATTAACCTGAAGCGCATGTTTTTGAGGTGGGAGGAAGCCAGAGAACCCGTGGAGAACCCACGCAGACACAGGGAGAACACGCAAACTGCACAGAGTGGGACTCGAACCCAGTACCACCAGTGGGAGGTGTCAGCTCACCTCCACAGCACTGCCGAGGTGCCCTTGAGCAAGGCGACGTCCCCCTTTCTCATTTGGGCGCACCGAAGCAGGAGCTGCCCGCTACTCTACCTCCCCCCTGCATGTGTGTGTGTGTGTGTGTGTTCAGGACCTGTACACAGTAATATATACTGTGTGTATATATATATATATATATATATATATATGTGTATAAGAAATTACAAAAAATTGTTGTTCAGCAACAGCGCTACCATGCTGCCCCCTTTCAGAACTCATTGGAATATGAATAGCACTGACTACACCTTACAGAGGCTTGAGGCTGAGGCAACACCGACCACCAATAGAACTGAAGAAGACTCAACATCAACCACCACTAGAACTAAAGACTCAACACCACCAGAACTGAGGAAGACTCCTGGATGAGAGGTTTGTACAACTTAAAAGTTAAACAACTTTGAATGATCATGACTTGGATGAATGACAACTTTCACAGATATAATATACAGTGTGCCCTCATTTTTTGTGGTTAATACGTTCCAGGAAGCACACGCGAGTAAGGAATATACGATCGAGATCACAATTTATTTATCTAATTATTTACGGTAATTTTAATGTTTATGACCCTCCCAGGATTTGAGCAGTTTAATGGCTCGGGGGATGAAGGAGTTCTTAAGTCTGTTGGTCCTGCATGTTGGGGGGGTTCAGCCTCTGGCTGGTCAGGCTTCTCAGACTCCTCTGGTTGTTGGTAACGGTGTGCAGAGGGTGGCTGACATTGTCCATGATGTTCAGCAGTTTGTCCAAGGTTCTCTTCTCTGCCACCGTTGCCAGAGGGTCCAGCTTCATCCCGACCACAGAGCTGGCCCGCCTGATCAGCTTCTCCAGCCTGGAGAGATCCGCCTTAGTCACGCTCCCTCCCCAACAAACCACAGCGATGCTGGCCACCACAGACTGATAGAACATCCAAAGGAGCTTCCTGCAGACGTTGAATGCCCTCAGCCTCCTCAGAAAGTACATCCTGCTCTGTGCTTTCTGGTCCAGCTGCCTCGTGTTGCTGGTGCAGTCTAGCTTGTTGTCCAGCCACAGCCCAAGATATTTATAGGTTTGCACAATCTCCACCTCCTCCGTTCCTATCAGAACTGGTCTGGGTTGGGGTCTGTCCCTCCTGAAGTCAATGACCAGCTCGTTAGTTCTGGAGGTGTTGAGCTGCAGACTGTTGCTGTGACACCAGTCAACAAAGTCCTTCACCAGGCATCTATACTCCTCCTCCTCATTGTCCCTGATACATCCCACGATGTCTGTGTCATCTGCGAACTTCCGGATGTGACACAGTTCTGTGTTGTAGCAGAAGTCCACCGTGTACCGGGAGAAGAGCATTGGAGACAAGACAGTCCCCTGTGGAGCACCGATGCAGCTGAACACAGCATCAGATGTGGCGTCCTTTAGCCTGACGAACTGGTCTGTTGGTGAGGTAGTCTTGGATCCAATCAACCAGGCTGGGACCAGGGGGTGGGGGGGTAGAGGGGGGCCACTTTGCTGCTGTGGAGGAGGGAAGGAGGTCCTGGGATAGGGTTGGAGCTGGTGAGCTGCTGCTGAGGTCTTGAGGGTGGATGGGTGATAGGGGGTGCTGCGGGGGGGCCTGGTTGAACCTATTGAAGCCGTTCAGGTCGTTGGCTCTCTGCACCCCTCCCACCTCAGTTCTGGTCCTTGCTTTGTGTCCAGTGATGTTTCTCACACCTTCCCAGACGTCCCTCATGCTGTTGGTGCTCAGCTGCTGCTCCACCTTCCTCCTGTAGGAGTCCTTGGCCTCCTTTATGCAGCACCTGACCTCTGACCTCTCTCTGTGCTTCTGTCATCTCCTCCTCATCCTTCGTCCTGAAAGCCTTCTTTTTTCTGTTGAGGACATCCTTGATGTCCTCTGTTATCCATGGCTTGTTATTTGGATAGCCCCGAACTGTCTTGGTGGGGGCAACCACATCTACACAGAAGTTGATATAGTCCGTGAGACAGTGGGTCATCCCATCGATGTCCTCTCCATGTCCACCCAGCAGTATGTCCCAGTCCGTGGTGTTGTAGCAGTCTCTGAGAGCCTCCTCTGCTTCAGGAGTCCATCTCCTGATGGTACGTGTAGAGACTGCCTGTCTTTGGACCAGGGGGGTGTACTGGGTCTGGACGTACACCAGGTTGTGGTCTGACTTACCCAGTGGAGGCAAGGCGGTGACTCTGTATGCCTCTTTAACATTGGTGTACAGTAGGTCGATCGTCCTGTTCTTCCGTGTGTGGCAGTCACAACCTGGTGGAAGGTAACCAGGCCGGTGTCCAGGGTGACATGGTTCAAGTCTCCAGAAATAATCATGAAGGCTTCAGGATGTTTGGTCTGCAGCCTTGCAACGACACTGATGTTCTTCTCACATGCAGCGGCTGCATTGGCCGACGGAGGGATGTAAACACAGAGGGAGATCACGTGACTGAACTCCCGGGGTAAATAGTATGGCCGAATGCTAACAGCTAGCAGCTCCAGATTAAGGCAACATACAATCGCCTTCACTGAAACCTGTCCAGGGTTACACCAGCGGTTGTTGGTGTAGATGATGAGTCCCCCACCTTTGCTTTTCCCACATGCCTTCGTGTCTCTGTCCGCTTTCACCGCAGTGAAACCTCGCAGTTCTACATTAGCGTCCAGTATAGCGTCGGTCAGCCATGTCTCTGTTAGCATGAGCATGCTGCACTCCCGGTAGATCCGCTGGCTCTCTAGAGCGGCCCGCTCGCCCATCTTGTTCGGCAATGAGTTGACATTGCCCATGATCACGGAGGGAAGTGGTTGTTTGAATTGCCTTTGTCTGCCCACCTACCCTTTAGCTTAGCCCAGCCTTGCAGCCACGGTAACGTCTCTTCAGCTCAGCCGGTATGTCATGTCTCTGTCAGTGTTTCGTGTTTCTAAGAGCCAGTAACTCCTCTTTAGAATGAGTGAGAGGGATGGCTCTCGGTTGTGTTGCCACAACCGAGAGCCATCACAATCTGTGAAGAAAGCTGAGATTATTCTGCACGGTTGTCACAGCTGTGTCTGGCATGGACAGGAGTGTGTGTGGACACAGCGTCTGTCTTTGTGAGCACCATCTATTGACTGTGTATTTGTAGAGTGTGTGTTTCTTTATGTGCTTTTTCACTAGGCTTTGTGTGTATTTAATACACGTAGTCCTCAACATACAAACACAATTGGTTCCAAGAGGTTGTTTGTAACGTGAATTGTTCCTATATCTTTATTAAAATGTCATCTATAATCACTATTTGAGGTCATTTCAATGTCATTACTACTCTAAATACTAAAGTACTATTCCCTAAGACAGAAACATTAATAGGACATAATGCAACACAGAATAAAATACTGAAGTACTGTAATGTAACTTTAACATCTCTGCCACCACACTGACATGAACGACACTATGATGTCACTTCCTGCTCATCAAAAGTCAGTCAGTTAACATAAGAAAAAAACATTGAGTTCAGCGTTCAGTAATGATGTCACTTAATGATTCTGGGCAGAAACACAGCCAAAAAACATTTGTTTTTACATCACTTACCTCCTACAGAAGGACAACCTGACAACATAAAAAAAAAACTAATAAAATAAAATACAGGTACAGGTCATTTCAGGTTAAATTGTTCTCGACTATACACAGAAAAATAATCCAGATTACATCATTTCGCTCGATTTAGCGTCTGTCCGCCACAAATACCGGACAGAAAACCGTTAAAAGCACATCATATACTTTTAATAGAAATATTAAAATACATACGTATTGTTTGCAGATGTCAGTCTGCCCCAGGGCAGTTGTGGCTACACGTGTAGTTAACATCAGCAAGTATGAGTGGATGAGTAATGGATCCATGTAAAGCATTTTGAGTCTCTAAAAATGCGCTATAAAAATGTAATTCATTATAATAATAATAATAATAATAATAGCGATTATCCCTCCATCTAACCAAACACCTTGAAATGAAAACATTGTGAAATCACCAAAAAAAGTAGCAGTATGTGTGTGATGTCTGTGTGCACACAGATAACAATGTGGGTCACGTGCATCACACTGATCAGTGACTACTACAATATTAACTGTAGGTGGGATATCGCACAAGGGGAAAATACAGCACTGGCAGTGATAATGGAGTGTGTGTGTGTGTGTGTGTGTGTGTGTGTGTGTGTATGTGTGTGTGTGTGTGTGTGTGTGTGTGTGTGTGTGTGTGTGTGTGTGTGTGTGTGAGAAGTTGTTTTATATACTGACCATGAGTAAGGAGTCCTTTCTACATTCTGTGTAATGGAAAAAATATGTTGGAATTCCAGTGTGCAACCAAGTATGTGTCCTTTGACCTTGGTCTCTGCTGCTTAAGTTCACTTTTCTAAAAATAGGCAGACCTGGAAATAATCAGACTCTCTCATGTCTCTAAAGGAGCTGGGATTCAGGCTTGTGATGTGGTAAGACTCGCTCTACATCAAGTTTTATCTCCACTCTCATTCAGGACTTAATCATGTAGACCTAATATACTGTATGTATCTCAAGAGCCAGCCGGGGAATTTAGCATGAGAAAATTGTGTCGTGAGTAGTGGGGGTAGGTGGGGGGTGTATGTGCCTTGTCCGGCAAATGAGGAAATTGGTTGCAAATGTGTTGCCATATCACTGTAGTGCCTGTAGTCTGTTTAGCAACCACAAATGACAGTAACATTCTTGCTAGGCTCGGAGAGCTGGTAAGGGTTAGACAAGTAAGATTCCAATGAGGTTAACAGTTGACAATTTATTGCCACAACAGTAAACAATTTGCCGTGAATGAAAATAAGATACAGAAAAATAGAGCTGTTTAAATGGTAGAAAAATAGTAAAATAAACGTTCAACAGAAAGTATTCCTGCTTCTTTGTAGAAGGTTAGAGTTCAGCTCTGTCTGTATTCGTGTTCAGTGTGTGTAATGTTCAAAGTTCATTCCGTAAGGTCACTACCCGGGTAGATTTTTGTGTTACGTTCTTATCTGTATCACGAGTGAAGTGAGATGATGTCAGAAGCTCCTCGGAGTGGATCCCACAGTTGGCCAGACCGTGCACCGTTCCGTCTGTATCGCTCGTCCTTAGTGGCTCGCCACCGAACCTCCTCGGCTCGGAATCTGAATCAAGTCCTAATCCATAAAACCACAAACCAGTCTACACATAGAGTGTAGAACAAATCATTACTTCCTATTCAACTGACATCTTTCTACTTTCACTTTTCAATCTACTTCTTTCTTATATATACCCAGATAAAGGATATACAGTACTGCGTTTAAATGCTTTAAATGAATCTGCACGTTTTTGCAGTACAGTATAAGTATTTTACCATGACTATTGTCTTTCATGAATTTACATTTCAACATGAATCAACTTACTCAATACAGTAGAGTTGTTTATATTTAAAAACAGCTCTATGAATCAGTATTTATCTTTTTAACCATAGATTTTTATCTCTTTTTCACCATAAAGTGACAGTATTAATTCATTATTTTTAAACAACATGAATATTTAACCAACTTTGGTGCAACAACACTCCACTGCAAAAAAGGAATTTCAAGAAAGTAAAAAAAAAAGCTTGTATCAAGGAAATAAGTCTTATTTTTTGTCCAAAAAGAAAACTAATCTTGTTAAGCATGTTTTGCATTAGAAAAATAATCTCTGTTTAAGAAAGTATGGCTAACCAGTAACAGGGTCTAAAAATATTTTACAATAAAACTCAGTGAAGCAAAAAAGATTATTTGCCTTATTTTAAGAATAAGACCACTTGTATGAATTCTCAATTTAAGAATGCCAAGAAACTAGAAAAATTTAAGGTTCTTTATTTTCATTTGTTATGTTCACAGGCCTGAACTTGGCAGACCCTGCCACTTTATATTTAACATTTTAAGATGACAGCAGGCTGGTCTATATAACATAGTACAACTATCCATGCTGGACAAAATCTGCATGGCTCACAAACAAAACAAAATGACCAAACTGAAATGACCCCTAGCTGCATTCTGAATCACAATGAATGTGGTTTATGCAGTATGATCCTGCAAGCATCGGCATAAAGACTGCTATTATCTCCCAGATAATATTTCAAAGGAACATATGTAACTTCCTTGTGAGTATAACTGTAATATGGAGTATAATCTACCAGACTCAGCCGTTATTAGTTCAGTTGCTTGTGCCATGTTTGGAACCTCTATTGTATATGCCATGTAATTTCTATTGTAACAAACAGTATTATGCTGCTGGAACTCAAAACAATATAATGATGAGTCAATTACATAGATATTGCTCACAAGTCCACATTCAGGTAAATCATTAGAATTAACAGCAGTGACAAGTAATGTCTTCTCCCGTATATATTTATTACCGTTTAGATTAATCCATTTCACAGACACTGCATTGTTTATGTCATAATTTCCAAGGAAAGTCCTCATTTTTTATTTTAAATGTGACATGTTGTGTATTTCTGATGTTTGGTCCTACTGCACACTCATTAAAAAAAATTGGGTGTTCGGAATGACTTGCATTTTGACAACATTCATACATTTGATTATGTCTTATTAAAGACTTGCAAACATTTCTAAAATTTAGTTTTGAGGTCCACTGTTTGAAAAAACAATGTTTTGATTCGAATCTCATGTACTTGTGACAGACCATTGGTCCCAGGAATTTTATCTGTGATGGAGCATGAATCAAATAATGCTGTTTTGGGGTAATGTTGTTATCAGGGAAAATATTTTTCATGCTTTAAATGCTGTTCAATTAATGTTTGCAACTTGCTAATTGTCTGTAGACCAATGACAGGAGCAAACAAAATCTGAACTATTTCTATGAGTTCAAGAATTATTTTGTAGTATTCATTATCTTTGACTGTATCAATATTGAGTAATATTTTGTATGACTGTATCTTCACATAGTGAATGCAAGTTTTCAATTGTTGAATCTCACATTCATACCTGCATAAAGTAAGACAGAAATAAAGATAGTTCAGCTTGAACTGTTGACTTTAGTGTATTTTTGTATGTAAACGGAACAGAAGATTTTGTCCTCAGAATGCACCAGAATGCAGGAAAACAACCCCATTTTCTAAAACATTTCCCGGGGCAGGTACCACAGACTCCCCCAGGGGGGGTGCCCCCCCACGCCCCCCACAACAAGCGTCGGTCGTCCGCGCACTACGCCAATGTCTTGGACACAGAATGTGGCTATTTGTAGCTTGCTCAATTCTTCTACACTGAGCCACAGTGGCTTAGTCATACTAGTTCCTAGTGCAAGCCCAGATGAAGCCATACCAAAACATCAGACTGGTGGTGGGACTCTGACATTTCAGAGCTGTTGTACAGCGCAATGGCTTGTGGCAGGAATGACTTCCTGTACCTCTCTGTTCGACAGCGGAGCTGTAGTAGTCTCTTGGAGAACGATCTCCGCTGTCTGTCTAGTGTGTGGTGGAGAGGGTGAGCGGGGTTATCCGTGATGGATAAACGTTTGTTAAGAGTCCTCCTCTCCACCACGGCCTCCACAGTGTCCAGACTACAGCCAATCACAGAGCCAGCCTTCTTTATTAGCTTATTAAGTCTGTTGGTATCGCTGGCTCTGATGCTGCTCCCCCAACAGACCACGGCAAAGAAAAGTACGCTGGCCAGAACAGACTGGTAGAAGATCTCCACCATCTTGCTGCATACGTTGATCTCAGCTTCCTCAAGAAATAGAGTCTGCTCATCCCCTTCTTGTAGACAGCGTCAACATTAGAGTTCCATTCCAGTCTGTTAGAGATCTTGACACCCAGGTACTTATAGTCAACCACCTCCTCTACAGCCTCTCCTAGGATGTGGATTGGTTGTGGCGTGTTCCCCTTCCTCCTGAAATCGATCACCATCTCTCTCTGGTCTTGCCAACATTCAGCCTCAGGTGACTGGCTCCAGCCCACTCTACAAAGTCATCCACCACAGCCCTGTACTCTCCCTCCCTCCCCTCACGTATACACCCAACAACTGCCGAGTCATCCGAGAACTTTTGTAGGTGGAATGACTCGGAGTTGTACTGGAAGTCGTTTGTGTACAGTGTGAAGAGGAAGGGGGACAGCACAGTCCCCTGAGGGGCTCCTGTATCACTGACCACCGCATCAGACCGAACACTGCCCAGGCGGACAAACTGTGGCCTATCTGTCAGGTAGTCACTGATCCAGGAGATGGTGGAGGTGTCGACACCCATCCCCCCGCAGCTTCTCGCCCAGCAGCCTTGACTGAATGATGTTAAAAGCACTGGAGAAATCAAACAAGGTGATTCTCACAGTGCTTCCCCCACCATCCAGATGCAAATGGGCTCTCTGCAGGAGGTAGATGACACCATCATCAACTCCCAATTGGGGCAGATACGCAAACTGTAGGGGGTCTAGCAACTCCTTCACCTGAGGCCTCAAGCTGGCCAAGACCAGCCTCTCCAGCACCTGAGGGCAACTGGTCGGTAGTCGTTCAACTCCGATGGGGCCAACTTCTTAGGCCACACGATAACGGATATTTTTAAAAACGGAACTTTTTAAAAACGCATCGAAAACGATTCCCGTCCACACGACAGCGTTTTTAAAAAAATCTCCGTCCACACGTAAACGCAGCAGTGCGTTTTCGAAGACTGCTATAAGCATGCCAAACCATGTGGTGGCAGCATTGAGTCAAATTTTATCCAATAGGAATCCTCCGTGTTTTGTTGTCACAACACACGGGCCCATAAATATGATGTCACAGCGGTTTTCATCGCAGGCAAGACGTCAGCGTTTTTAAAAAGTCGCGGATACGCCGTCCACACGAAAACGCAGTCCCAGCATTTTTTTAAAAATCCACCTCGGCCAGCGTTTTTAAAAAGTTGCGTTTTCGTTCCAGATATCTGCGTTGTTGTGTGGTAAACGCAACAAAAAAGTTGCTTTTTTAAAATATCCGTTATCGTGTGGACGGGGCCTCAGGGACAGGGACCAAGCATGATGTCTTACCATCAACAGTCTGGGACAAAGCAGGATGACTTGGAGAGGTACAGGTGCCATGATCAAAGCCAGAGTACAAAGACGCAGTAGTGTCAAGTGCTCCAAAATGTTGTGGAGACATTGATGACGGATGGGGCTGCATTACATCTTCAGCTTGCACTCCGTTGTCCACCACTGCTTCATCCCTTTGATGCTCTCTGTTTTCCACCGACGCTGGCCTGTGTGCACACACGTTCTGTTCACTGCTGATGAGGTCGCTATTGTTCTCCTCTCTCCCGGTGACCGGCCGCCACTTTCCAGGTGTTCCCGGTGGTTTCTTCGAATGTGATACCATAGTGAGTTGAACACTCGATACTCTTTGGAACATCCATCGATTCCACAAACAACACGAAAATCTGGACGACTGTGAGCAGAATTTATATGACTCAATAAAGATCTGAGTGAGAGCCACAAACACACAGCAAATAACACAGCGCCAAATCATTTTCCCTCCTGTTTGTAGCCTACATTAGCTACGTGCCGTGTACCACTTCTGCTTCTGAACCCTAGATGACCTCGTGACACATCATGTGATACCAAGAGTAAGTACTGTAATTCCGTGCCTTATAACGACAGGAAAAACTTACCATTTATCAATGATCACATATATGTGACTCAATTTTAATACTTGTAAAGTAATATGAACTTATTTAGATTAATCGACTTTGTATAAATGCAAAATAAACTTATCTAGGTTGAGTGCTACTTCGGTGCAGACGGTACAATCCACCATGTTGTGTTTTGTTTTTTTTAACTGGGGTCCGTTGCATTTTGAAAATAACCGCGCTTGCACAAACGCCAGTGGTCTACCGCTACTGTGAATTCATCATTCTAAAGTGTCCTATGTGGATATCAGTAGAGTCAAATTATGGATAAACTGGATGATGTTTCAGTTGCCACACTCAGAGGTATGCTACAAGGGTTACTTTTATGTTGTGCTGATATTATATTTTACAAAGCTAACCTAGCTAGCATAACGAGTTGTGGGTGTCAGGGAGGCTAATGGGCTAAATGACATAAAATTGGTAGGGTTTGGTGCATGATGATTTCCATCCAAAATGAAATAGCATACAGACCCATTTAAAGTTTTCATCATTTTTATCCACAGAGCAATTATAATCTTAAACCATATCGGATTTTACCCTTAGGTGTTCCAGTTTTACCTGATTAATGTGTTTTACATTTTAACTATTGTACTCATTATTAATGGTTTTATGAATATTAGGGCTGTCACTTTAACGGGTTAGATTATTTACAAATCCTGTAATTAATTAGATTAATTTTTTTAATCGCCTGACAGCACTAATTAATATGTATTTTTTAAACATTTTTAATTGCAGTTTTGTGGGGGCTTTTTTAATTTCTGGTTGCCACTTTTATGTAAGTTTCTCTTTGGCTTTTTCTGTGTCTACATGCTTTTATTTTTGTTTTTCTCAGCTAAGTTGTAAATGGGGTATCTACCTCAATGTATTTCTGAGTTTAAATATAAGTTGAATTAATGAATGAATGAAAAATAGGTGAAGTCTAATTAGGCTTTGGGACTTTGATTGTATTTTCTAATTGTTAAGAAGTGTAAATGAAAATTGTATTTTCTTATTAAGAACTACTTCTTATGAAAACTATCCAAACAATGTAAATTGTACATGAGGTGTCAGGGAGGTGAGTTGGCAAAATATCCTCACCTGCTCTTTTTGTGAGTAGTGAATAACAGTACAACCGACTTTCCACAGATATCACAGAAATGTGAAGTAACTTCATTATACAATATTTCAATATTTAGTACTACAATATTTAATTATTTTAGACATGTCTGCTTTGGGTCCCTTTCAACACTGGATATAAAATAAAAAGGGTTTTTTTCAAGTTTTTTTAACCTACTAAAAGATAATGTTACTCTGTAAATGTTTGTGTAAATGTATTGTAGGTGGATACTGCTCCTGAAATTCAGCAGTCACCCCCCGCTGGAGGCAGCGACCTTTCAAAAGAGGAGGCCACTACTTCTAAATCTGTGACTATGTCCAACCCAGAATACATAGTCTTCACAGACAGTGAGCTTACACAGGTGCGACGCTCCTACTTTGAGCAGAAACGGCTGGGGACCAAGCGCAATGTGACCTTATCCAAGGAGCTCTTCTGCCGACTCATAAGAAACACCATGACTAATATGATTTCTATCGCAAGAGCCACAGAGGACTGCAGATACCCCACCAAACATGAGGTGAATACCATGGCAAAGTGATTGGTGGAGTACTATCCAATGATAAAAGACAGGTCATCAAACAGTGAGTGGGTGAGTAGACATTTGTCACTATTGCTTGTGAATTTAGATAAGTTCTATTCATACAGTGCTAAACCATAACAGAAAGTTCAGATGGAGCTAGACTTTGCTGAAAACTATAATTACAGTATAAGAAAGCTTGGGTCTTTTGTCATTTTTTAATGTTGACTATGTATTCTTTGCAGGAGCATGTTGCCAAAAAGCTCATGAAGAGACTCTCAAATGTCAGAAGTCCAAAGAAGGCCAAAGTTCCTCCTCTGAAGAAACTACGACAAGATGCGGATGTCAATTCAGACATTTTCTACCGCTGACTATGATGGAGATTCCAGTGGATCCACCATTATTCTGGAACTGTAACCTATTAGGCCCATGGGCATCCCAGTGCTAGATCTGTCACCTAGAACTAGCACCCCATAGCGGACTCGGGGACAGCAGTGATGAAACATGTAGGTATTGTATTAAACGTGATTTCACCTGACATACACTGGATATTCAGCAGCTCTAGAATATTTCAGTGTCTGTCCAAAGACATGTGTATTCTATTGTCCAATGTTTTGCTTTTATATCAAGTAACATGAACATTAATTAATTCGTACCGCTTCCTGAGTTTCATGTCCTCTTTCCACCATAACTTCCCTCTTGTGTCTTCAGCTGGTTCAGTTGACTTCATGGACAGCCAGAAAACTCAAGCAAGACACTACAAGACCCTCCAGGAAATGTACAAGTCCAAAAAGCCAAACAAAGCTGCGGTAACTCATTTGCTGAACCTGGAATTTGAGGCTCGAAGAGGCTTCATCACCTCTGATGTCTTAAAGGAAAAAGACAGACCAACAAAGATTCTAGAGGCTTACCCATGTTTCCAAGAACTGGATCACGTAAGTAATGTTGGTCCTATTCAGTCCACATTTTCAGCTCTTCCAAGGAATTATTTTAGCATGACATAATTGGCATAATGTTCATATAACTTAGACATTATAGATCTCTTCTGAAGAACATTACTCATCAAAATGTTTGACAAGGGCTAGCAGTGAACATTATTTTTTTCTGTGAATTTTCTTTCTGTATCTGAATCTATTTTTCAGGTGCTAAATGAGCTGCAGCGAATCATCCCACCAACCAACTCCCAGTACATCTCTGAGATGAAAAGCAGATGGGAAACCTTCTATTCAAAGGTCCAGTTTTGTGGGGTGATGAAGAAAGTCATGAAGCCTCCTAAAACTTTTAATGGAGGTGAAGTTACAATACATTGACTTGTTAATTTTATGTATAATAATGTGTTGTGATAAGCTATTTATGGTACTGTATTGTGCCTTTTTCATTAAACCAGTGGAGCATGTCACAGTTGTGTTCAGAGCCCTGCCACTGCTCTTCCCGTCCAGCACCATGCCGCCTAAGAAGCTGAGCTTAAGCAGCGAGGCTCTTTTCATGTCCTGACGGTGAGATTTACAGACTTACTGCAATATTTCATACTATATGTTCCAGAGTTATTCACTCATACATTTTATGTCAGGTTTAGTTACTTTGACATAAACTTTTATCCAAAGGTGAATTGTTCTCCACAGTGTAGTTGTAGTCCTAACTTCATTGGAATTAGCTGTGGTGCATTCAGTATTTGCAGTGCTCAACAATGACAGTACCACATCTTCTCCCTCTCAGGAGTTACTATGACTATATGTTTTAAAGTACAAATATGATTTTACCAATGTCCTAGTCCAGGTCAAAGTGTGTGTTACTTGTGATGTTTTTCTAGTCATCTGCATTTGTGTCATCTAGACTTCAGAGGATCCTGATGGTTTCCTGCGCCAGCGACCAATGTCCTGTCCACTTGTGCTTGTGTCTGAGGGCAACTGCATGATCGCCATTGGAAACATGCCAGTGACCACCTTCAAAATTGAGAGGCTTAATGAGGGACTGCTCTACCTCATGGCATATTACTATGTGTGGTACACTCAAAATATATGGTCATATTTGTTTTTATTGTTGGGGATTAATTTTTACATATTATTTTACTAATTTGTCAGCACTTTATTTTCGCCAATTCTAATTGATGAAACATTTTTATATTAACGTCTGTCCTCCCAGATATTAATTTCGTCTTTATTTTGAGACAAAGTAACTCAGGCAGCAGGGAAACAGGAGGGCGGAACCTAAGAGTAGGTCGCGTTGCACCCAGGTGACTCTAGGTGACGGACCTCGGCCCCTCTCCTCAGAACAAACTGGAGATGCAACAAGAGTGGCTCGTCTCTCTCATTCCTGTGACTGTTTTCCTGTATTTTCAGGTTAGTACACCGTGACAACCACATAATGACTACCTTCTAAGAGATAATTATTTTTAGCATTATTGACATGCTTTGGTGGCGTTTCTCAACGTATAAAAGTAAGTTTGATGTTAGCTAGAAAACTCCTCCTAGCAAGCAAAGCCACTTGGCGGGAGTTTCAGAAAATGGCGCCTGTTACATATTAGGCAGAGACCATTTGGATATGTGCACATTGCGTGGCAAGATTTTAGTTGTTTTCCTTCTTTTGGCCCTGCACACCTGACGAACATTGTAAATAGAGTGTTTCTGTTGGGATATGATTAAATTAATGTTATAGGATCTTTGTTTACTATGGTGCATTAAGGAAATTACTTGAACAAGCAGATGCATATATTTTTGAATGGCTATTTTCTGTTTATAAAAAGCACTGTTAGTTTCATGTGGCTTTCAGGAATAAATAGTTACAGTATGAAGGGTGAAACTGCATTTTCGTCAGTTTTAAAGTTGTTAGTTTTACTGTATATGAGTCCATTAATATTCCCTATGCAATGAGTTTACTGTTTTAGATTATACCAGTCTTATACTACTGTCAGTAGCTTTCAGTGGATTTTGGTGCAGTAAATGTGAAATTGACTTTAGAGCACTACATATCATAGTAGCCATGGTAATAGCATAGATGCCGAAAATATGCTTTTGGGACAAAAGTAATGTACCATCTGAATCCCTCTGGTTCATGTTTATTTATTTTTGGTTTATTTTGAGTTTTATGGGGAAAATCTTAAACTGACTGTGATGTGAGATGGAGCGGAATACACTGTGTCCTGGAGTTTAAGCATGGACATACAGTATGAGAGCCACACAATGGACATTGAGACATGAACTTTATTGTATTAGGGAGAGATTAGGGACATGAATGTTTATCATAATGTTGTGAATAATTGTGAAATAAAAAGAGAACATACTGGAGATGCAACAAGGGTGGTTCGTGTCTCTCATTCCTGTGACTGTTTTCCTGTATTTTCAGGGTGTGAGGCGTACAGAACCACCATTCATTTGTTATTACATCCCTCAGTATTTGGGACCGGTAACATATGCCCTGCACCTTACTTACCCAAAGTGTAATTTCCACACTCCTGTCAGTACTGCAAACAGAGATCCTCCAAGATTCCATTCATGAGCAAGATTTGACCCCTTCCTACAAGGGATGTAAGACTTTCAGAAAAAGTCACAGTTCTGTTTCAGACAAGGTTCATGACAGTTAGCCACATTTGTTGGTGTAACTGAAAACTTTTCCTGTGGGATATTATGCAATAATACTAGCTGCAAAGTTATGTTAATTGTTATAGTGTGCTGCTACATGTATATATGTATTGTTTTATTTTTTTACAGTGAAGTTATAACTCATCAAAACGCAATTGTATTGCAAAGTTAATAAAAAATATGAAAAATGAGAATGTTTTGTTGTCTCGATTTAAGACAAAGTCACTTATTTTTAGAATGCTTTTTGAAGAAATTGTGTCTTATTTTAACAAATTTTATACTCATTATTAATCCCAGATTAAGATGTACTTGCTTAAAATTAACTCAGTCAAGACACCAAAATTATAATTTTAAGAAGCTTAATCTTAAATAACAGGGTTTTCATAGCTTATTATAGAATTACTTAAATTTAAGGTCTTCTGTCTAGTTTTATAAGGCCCATTTTAGTCTTTCAGAGGCAAGAACTGTGTGCTTATTTTAAGAAATCTTGTTAAGCAAAAAAATCTTACCCCATTGGCAGATATTCTTGCTTGATAGAAGATAATTTGATCGAATTTAAGAATATTTTGCTTCTTTCTAGTAGGTCTGTTTTTGCAGTGATAGGAAGAATAATTAGCATGAACGGGTAACAAACACATTCTGCACCACAGCTGTCTCTGGTTCTCATGTAGCATCACAGTAAAGGCTCATTAGCTTAACCAGCTAGTAGCGCGTTAGCTTGTATAACTTCATATATAGCATTCACACCACCTTTTGCAGGTAAAACCTAGCGTTAGCAAAGCGGCGCTAACCGCGATTAGCATTAGCTTCGGGCTAGGTCATTAGCGATCTTTTTACAGCTTATATCCAAAGTACACACTGATACAACAGGTACTACAGTAGGTGTAAACATGAAGGACAGACATGGACCCCCACTGGTTTCATGAACATGCTTCGGTAACAGGAATGTTCTCATGTCATGCTAATATCAGCAGCTAACCCGAGCCCTAGCCCAGTAACATAGCATGTCTCTCACCGGAGTTCTCCAGGGCTGACCCGGTGACACCCGGCTCTTCTCTCGCTCACCTACACTCTTGTCCACTCGACTTTCCCGGTTTGTCAGCTCATTCACTTGTGCAAGTGCTCTGCTCGGTGTTCAACTCTAAGATGGCGCTCGGTGCAGATTGTGATCACGTACAGGTCAGACCGAGGTCACGTTCAAGGCGTCTGACATTACTCACACACCACCAAGTGGTGAAACTCAGGTACTACACTTAAATCACACATATTGGTTTAGTAACCATGTGGGTTACATCACCTTATTTTACTAGTATTTGGAAACAAAAAAAGTAAACAATAGTGATAACATAACGTCCTCCAACTCCGGTTGACTGTGGAAACCCAGCTCTGATCATCCATGATGATATCGGGTGTTTTTGTTTTGTTTTGAATATTAAAGGTCCCATACTATTCTTTTTTTAATTCATGCCAGATGTCTGTGTAGGTTCTCAGTTCTCCAGGTCATGGTTATCCGAAGCTGTTTAAATCAATCCACTGGACTTTAAGAAAGTTTCTTTAAGACGTTTAACCTCTCATCCAAGAGGCTTCATCAGTTCTGGTGGTGTCTGGTCTTGTCCCAGATTATTAACCCTGTAGGGTGTGGGCAGTGTTATTCACATTCCAACTACCGTAGTTGAAACTCGTCTGGCTCCTCAAAGATGACTGCCAGATGTCCAACTGCACTGTATTTGAAATGTCTTGCCCCAAAGTGATCCGTGGTCCTCAATATCTTTGATTGAATATTGACAAAATCACTTCCATTCCGGAACAGCTCAATTTAATGGGCATGCGTCTGAGCTCCCTCTGTCACCACAGCCCCTCCCTGTGCATTTTGTTTACATGTGCCACGTGAATGCGTGCGCTACCGTCAGATCCATCTTAGTTTGGAACCTTTTAACTTTCAGTAACTTGGTTGCTACATATTTTCCTCTTATTTTTCTCGTGTTTTTCACTCTTGTTTTCCGTGATACTTCCGTGATTTTTCTGTGGTAAGCGTGCAGCTGCTTTCTCTCTCAAGTAATTCGTGGCTCATTGTGTAAACACGATGAGACTGGCCAGTGAATGCGGTGGAATTTTTTGGAGAAAAACAGTGTTACAAAACGGGATAGAAATCAGTGGAGGAGATAACAGGTGAAAGCTGTGTTCCCCAACAATCATCACGGACAATGACAGATCACTGGATAACAACAGGATTGCATGGTTGTGCAATGTGTAACGCTGTCGCCGCAGAGCAAGGCGGTTCCGGGTTCGAGTCCCACTCTGTGTGGAGTTAGTATGTTCTCCCTGTGTCTGCGTGGGTTCTCTCCAGGTTCTCCAGCTTCCTCCCCTGTCCAGAACATGCGCTTCAGGTTAATTGGCCGGTCCCAGATTTACCATAGCAGTGAGTGTGTGTGTGTGTGTGTGTGTGCGTGTGTGTGTGTGTGTGTGTGTGTGTGTGTGTGTGTGTGTGTGTGTGTGCGTGTGTGTGTGTGTGTGTGTGTGTGTGTGTAGGTGTGTGTGTGTGTGTGTGTGTGTGTGTGTGTGTAGGTGTGTGTGTGTGTGGCTCCAGGGTGCACTGGTGTGACGCCCAGAACTTTCCCCACCTCACGCCCTCAGTCAGCGGGATAGGCTCCAGCTCCCCCCGACCTCTCCTCTTGACATGTCCAAACCATCTCAGTCTGGCCTCTCTGACTTTATCTCCAGAACCTCTAACATGTGCTGTCCCTCTGATGTACTCATTCCTGATCCTATCCATCCTGGTCACTCCCAGAGAGAAACTCAGCATCTTCATCTCTGCTACCTCCAGCTCTGTCTCCTGTCTTTTCCTCAGTGACACTGTCTCTAGACCAAACAACATCGCTGGTCTCACCACAGTTTTGTACACCTTTCCTTTCATTTTAGCTGAAACTCTTCTATCACACATCACACCTGACACTTTCCTCCACCCATTCCATCCTGCCACACGGTTCTTCACCTCTTTTCCACACTCTCCATTGCTCTGGACTGTTGAGTCATCCTACAAACCACCATCCTATGCTGTTTGGCTACACTCTCACCTACCACTACTTTACAGTCACTGATCTCCTTCAGATTACACCATCTACATAAGATGTAGTCTACCTGTGTGCGCCTACCTCCACTCTCCACATAGGTCACCCTATGTTCCTGCCTCTTCTGGAAGAAAGTATTCACTACAGCCATTTCCATCCTTTTTGCAAAGTCAACCACCATCTGTCCTTCTGCGTTCCTCTCCTGGATACCAAACCTGCCCATCACCTCCTCATCACCTCTGTTTCCTGCACCAACATGTCCATTGAAGTCTGCATCAATGACAACTCTCTCACTTCTAGGTATGCTCTGCATCACTTCATCCAAGTCCGACCAGAATTTCTCCTTCTCCTCCAGCTCACATCCTACCTGTGGAGCATACCCACTAACAACATTGAACATCACACCTTCTATTTCTAGCTTCAGACTCATCACTCTATCTGACACTCTTTTTACCTCCAGGACATTCCTAACAAACTCCTCCTTCAAGATAACTCCTACTCCATTTCTCTTCCCATCTACACCATGATAGAACAACTTGAACCCTGCTCCTAAACTTCTAGCCTTGCTACCTTTCCACCTGGTCTCCTGGACACACAGTATGTCTACCTTCCTTCTCTGCATCATGTCAACTAGCTCTCTACCTTTTCCTGTCATAGTTCTAACATTTAATGTCCCTACTCTCAGTCCTATACTCTTGGTGTTCCTCTTCTCTCTCTTCCTACGAACACACTTTCTTCCTCTCCTTCTTTGACCAACAGTAGTTCAATTTCCACCAGCGCCCTGTAGGTCAACAGCACTGATAGCGGTCGTTGTTAACCCGAGCCTCGACCGATCCGGTATCGCAGTCATAGGTTTGATTCGCATGTTTGATTTGGCAAAAGTTTTACGTCGGATGCCCTTTCTGACACAACCTTCTGTAGTTATCCGGGCTTGGGACCGGCACAATAAGACACTGGCTTGTGTCCTCTTGCGGCTACATTGCAAGAAACAATAGGCTGTTTAAATAAAATGGTATCAAATGCTTTAAAATGGCAGCAAAAACCAGAAAGTTGGGAAAGAAAAAAGAAAGTGATTCTTCAAATGGATCGAAGAACAACTGCTGGAGCTCATGATCATCAGATGCCAGCCATTCTACCTGGATGGAGTTTTCTGCCATATTGCTGGTGGCAGTATACGTACATCCCTCCCACCTCCAGCAACAACAGGAGTGAGGCACTGAATGATCTCTACCATCTCATCAGTCAGCAGCAGACAGCCCACCCAGATGCCTTCGTCATTCTGGCGGGGGACTTTAACCATGCAAACCCCAAGAGTGTGTTTCCAAAATTACATAGACATATCATCTTTGCCACCAGAGGAGCAAACATCCTGGACAATGTCTACACGGAGACCATCACTGCATACATGAGGAAATGCATGGATGATGTCACGGTCACCAGAACCATCTCCATTCGAGCCAACCAGAAGCCTTGGCTGACAGGTGAAGTCCACAGGCTCCTGAAGGCGCAGAACGCGGCCTTCAGAGCTGGGGACGAGGCAGGCGTAAGGACAGCTAGGGCCAACCTGTCACGAGGCATCCGAGTGGCCAAGAGACAGTACTCCAGGAGGATCGCCACCCACTTCAGCGACAGCAGACACCAGGAACCCATGTTAGGGGATTCAGTCCATTACTGACTACAAGCCCCTTCTGCAGTCCTGCGACAGCTCCACCACTCTGCTGAATCAGCTGAATGACTTCTTTGCGTGTTTTGAGGCAGACAACAGCATCCCAGCACAGAAGAGTCCACCCCGTCCTGGCAACCAGGCATTGACGCTTTCTCCGTCCTCAGACGGACCAACACCCGAAAAGCCCCAGGTCCTGACAACATTCCTGGTCGTGTCCTGAGAAACTGTGCTGATGAGCTCACAGATGTCTTCACAGACATCTTCAACATCTCCCTGAGCCAGGCTGTTGTCCCCATCTGCCTCAAAGCCACCACCATCATCCCAGTCCCGAAGAAGTCTCCCCCATCTGGCTTCAACGACTACCGCCCGGTTGCACTCACTCCCATCCTCATGAAGTTTTTCGAGCGGCTAGTTATGCAGCACATCAAGTCTGCCCTCCCTTCAACCCTGGACCCTTTCCAGTTTGCTTACTGGTCCAACCGCTCGACTGATGACGCCATCTCCACTGCCCTACATTCAACCCTCACCCACCTGGAGACCAAAGACTTCTACGCCCAAATGCTGTTCATCGACTTCAGCTCAGCATTCAACAAAATCGTCCCATGGGCTTGTGCTAGCCATTTGCCACGTCGCCATAAGCGAAGTAAATTCCAGATTGGCTACAAGGTTTTTAGCCTGTGTAACCACAGTGGCCTTCTTATTTTTAGGAAAAAAAGGCTGAAACTTACAAATTTTTTGGACTTGCAAAAATCCCAGAGCGATAACAAACCTTTTCTCTCACTAGCGCCGCTATTTCCGTCGGCGCTTTGTCCTAGCACCGCTATTTCCATCGGCGCATGCCGAAATAGCCGAAGCATAACAACGGAAGAGACCTTAACGCTCCCGATCATTAAATATGCACTCGGGTCATGACCTCCTCACGTCCAATGAAAAACAAAAAGATTTTATTTTTACGAGCTAAATCCGCGAATTGGTGTACGACAAGTCAAGGACGATCGATCGAAAGAAATTAAGAATCCAATGTTTTATAGTAGAGTTTGTGTTAAAATCCTAATTGAACAACAAATGGTGAATGCTGAGAGGGGGGAGGAGTGGTGACAGACCGATCAGAAGGTAAATGAAAGATATCATCAATACTTTTTTGTAGTCTTAGACTTTTGATCTCTATGTCTGTAGGAATAACAAGCGATGCATGTAAATGCGTATTCACCTCGCTTGCTATTTTATATGCCTTTTTAAATTGAAATGAAAAATCATGCTATCAAATTAAAAAAAACAAACAAAACTATGGCATATCAATGGTGTTGGTAGTGGTCAAAGTTAAAATGTCTTCTGGTCCAAGTAAAACTTACAAGTAAACATTGAGTAATATTTTGTATGACTGTATCTTCACATAGTGAATGCAAGTTTTTAATTGTTGAGTCTCACATTCATTCCGCATAAAGTAGGATAGAAATAAATATAGTTTAGCTTGAACTGTTGACTTTAGTGTATTTTTGCAGGTAAACTGAACGGAAGATTTTGCCCTCAGAATGCACCAGAATGCAGGACAACAACCCCCTTTTCTAAAAAAATTTCCAGGGAAGGGCCCTCAATGGCTATGTATATAACACATTGCCATATGAGGAAGAAGTAGCGAGACAGAGAAATCAAGAACTGTCCTCAAAAGACCTTAGCATGCGAAAGCACACCTTGAAACCCACTGACCTAGACAAAACATGTTTTGGGAAACTGTTTTGGGAAACTGTGGTCCCAGCCAGTTTAGTAGCTTTAAAGTTAAGTTTCACAGAGTGAAAATTCCACAAGAAGTCACCCCATCTTAAGACATGCCTTCTGAAGAGTAGAAATACTAAGCAATCTCTTTGTCTCATTGCACTTAAGCTCTGTTATTTTACTTGTAAGACTTCTGTGCCCAGAATATTCTGTAATACAGATTTGAAGAATTTTTCATCATTTTCCAGTCCTTATTCATGTACCAACATTCTCATCACCTGAAATCAAACGAACGCGCGGAGGCTGCTGAAGAGGATCGCCTCCAACAGCCCCCCGCACCCCCCTGTAGGGGGTATTCCCCCCCTGCGACGAGCGTTGGTCGTCTGTGTCCACTGTCTTGGGAACAGAGTGTGGCTTTTTGTGGCTTACCTCAATTCTTTTACAATGAGCCACAATGGCTTAGTCATACTAGCTCCTGGTGAAAGACCAGATCCCCCAGCAGCTCATCCACAAACTGGACCAGCTTGGACTCATCACCTTCATATGCAACTGGCTGCTGGACTTCCTGACAGGGAGACCACAGGCGGTTTGAGGACCTGTCCTGAGAACGCAACACTGCATCGCTGGCCAAAAAAGCCCAACAGCGCCTCTTCTTCCTCCGCAAACTGAGGAGAGCAAGAGCCCCACCCCCCATCATGCTCACCTTCTACAGAGGCACCATCGAGAGCATCCTGACCAGCTGCATCACCGTGTGGTACGGCACCTGTACCGTTTCCTGAAGACCCTGCAGTGCATCGTGAGAGCAGCTGAAAAGATGACTGGTGTCTCTCCCTTCCCTCACAGACATTTATAACACCCGCCTCGCAAAGCCATCAGCATTGCAGGTGACCCCCCCCCCCCCCCCCCCCGAGAGCCTTTTCAGCCTGCTGCCATCAGGTAGGAGACTTCAGAGTCTGGGCCAGAACCAGCAGGCTCAAGGACAGTTTCTTTCACCAGGCGGTCAGGAGGCTAAACTCCCTCCCTGCTCTGCCCCCTGCCATAGCCTTGATCTCTACCCTCACACTGCCCTGCCCTCCCCCCAGCATCTGACTACATCTCTCTCTCCCCCCATCAACTCAGGGACTACGCACACGTCACTTCCCCTACAGGATTAAAGAGTGTATAGAGATGTTTACCATCCCTTGTGTTTCGTGTAATACTCCGTGCTGTACTGTCTGATGTACTGTCCGTGTTGTACTGCCTGTTGTACTGCCTGTTTACCGTGGGTCAGAGAGGACTGCAATTTCATCTGTGCTGTATGTCGTGCATATATGGTACACTTGACAATAGCTGACTTTGACTTGACTTTGACTAGTGATCATCTCCAGGAGCATCAGAGAAGATCTAAGGTGGTCTCCGAGTCCTGTGACAATCAGACAAGGTCTATGTGAAGCCAAACTGCCAGCTAGAAGCCCCCGCAAAGTCCCAATGTTAGAAAACATACGCGTGCTGAAGCAGTTAGTTTGCTAAAGAACACATCCACTGGACAAGGAAGAAATGGCGTAAAATTTTGTAGACTGATGAAAGTCAGATTGTTTTTTTTGGGTCTAAGAGCCACAGACAGTCTGTCAGACGTCCCCCCCAACACTGAAATGAAGACACAGTACAAAATGAAGATGGTTAAACATGATGATGCAAGCATCATGATGGAGATGTTTCTCATACTATTGTATTGTTCCTATTTATCACACACCAGGGATCATGGATCAGTTTGAGTCCATCAGAATACTGGAAGTAGTCATGTTGCTCCATGCTGAAGAGGAGACGCCCTTTAAATGTGTATTTCAACAAGACAACCACCCCAAATACACCAGCGAGTGAGCAAAATCATGGTTCTGCACAAGTGCCATCCAACTAATGGAGTGACCAGCACAAACCCCGGACCTCAACCCCACAGAAAACTTGTGGGCTGACATAAAAAATACTGTTCATGAGGCAAAACCAAGAAATACAGAGGAATTGTGGAAACTAGAACAATTGTCTTGGGCTGGGATGCCTGTTGACTGGTGCAGGAAGTCAGTGGAATCCATGAACCACAGCTGTGAAGCAGTTAATAGAAACCGTGGTTATGACACTAGATACCAGTTTAAGATTCTCAGGAAAGCATTTCTTAGTTTTATGCAGTACATTTTTGAGTTTTCAAGAAAGATACCAACACTGCTATTTTTAGAACATTATATTTCTTGACTTTCTGTAACATATTATCAGACTGAATGACTTTTTCCACGTTTCGTGCTTTGAAATAGAATATGCAATGTCCCTAATGCATTTGTGTGCATTAAAATAAATATTATTGAAGAATTTTGAGGTTTACTTACATTTTTAGACACACTGCTATTATAATGGACATAACTGTATTTCTCTGCTGCTCTCTCTTGGCCAGAGTGGACCCCACTGTGAGGAGTTTAATTATAGAGGTTCCACTGGGTGGTGCTTCTGTACCTTTGCAAACTAATTTAATCGCCCCCACCAATTAATTTGGAGCTTATTATTCCATTAGGACAAAGGTCAGTTATTTTCTGACAAAGTGTGTTGACCTAAATTTTTTTTTTTTGTTCATGAGGCACTGAATGGCATGTCTGTTCCTGCTCGCATTATTTTGAGAACATTTCAAACTACTTAATTTGAAAAGACAAAAAACAACAACTCTGTGGGTCAATTCCTCAATTCCTCAATGTGTGTCAGAGAAAACTGTGATGCTATTAGTAGTCATATTAGTCGTGATCACAGAATCAACATCATTACATTGATCTTGTCCTCAGCTGCTGTTTCCACTGAGTTTCAAATCAAGTTTTCAAAAACACTGGACACGCTGGAACTTTCCAGATTGCCAAGCTACCTACATGATTTTACCTATCATTCCATTGATTAGATTAGAGAATTAGATAATGAGTTAACTGAAAAAAAACCCAACATGTAATATATATGATCATTTGAGATGTTCTTATTTTTGCTTTTGATACCTGTGGCATAGCTGAAGGAGGAGAAAAAAATGACTTAATGCAATAAAACGTCTTCATGAAATGTGACTGCAGGCTTTTCTGTCAGCTCTGGCCTCTGACTTTCCCTGGGAGGCTGAGAAGTGTGATGCCCCTATATTTGGAACACACCCTCCGGTCCTCCTTTTAGAAAGGAGGGACCACCGCCCCAGTCTGCCAATCCAGAGGTACTGTCCCCGACTGCCATGCGATGTGACAGAGACGAATGGTTTGCTAGAATTTCTTCGAGGCTGACCGATGGAGTCTTCCTCCATAGCCTCCCCAAACTCCTCCCAGACCCGAGTTTTTGCCTCTGCCACTACTCGAGCTGCAGTACGCCTGGCCTGCCTGTACCTGTCAGCTGCCTCCGGAGTCCCACAATTCAACAAGATTTCCTTCTTCAGCTTGATGGCATCCCTTACTTCCGGTGTCCACCACCGGGCTCGAGGGTTACTGCCGCAACAGGCACCACAGACCTTGCAACCACAGCTCCAAGCAGCCGCTTCGACAATGGAGGTGGAGAACATGGTCCACTCTGACTTAATGTCCTCAGCCTCCTGAAGGATCTGGAAGAAGCTCTCCCGGAGGTGGGAGTTGAAAACCTCACTGACAGAGGATTCTGCCAGATGTTACCAACAGACTCTCAAAACACGTTTGGGCCTGTCGAGTCTGTCCGGCCCCCTGCTCTGCCAGCGGATCCAACTCACCACCAGGTGGTGATCGGTTGCAGCTCTGCCCCTCTCTTCACCCGAGTGTCCAACACATGCGGTCGGAGGTCTGATGATACAACAACAAAGTCGATCATCGACCTCCGGCCTAGGGTGTCTTGGTGCCATGTGCACTCATGGACATCCCTGTGGTTGAACAAGGTGTTTGTTATGGACAAACTGTGACTAGCACAGAAGTCCAATAACAGAACACCACTCGTGTTCAAATCGGGGAGGCCGTCATCCCAGTCACCCCTTTCCAGGTCTCACTGTCATTGCCCACGTGAGTGTTGAAGTCCCCAAGGAGAACAATGGAGTCCCCAGTTGGAGCACTATTCTGTATTCCTCCCAGGGACTCCAAGAAGGCCGGGTATTCTTCACTGCTGTTTGGCCCGTAGGCCAAAACGACAGTGAGACACCTGTCCCCAACCCAAAGACACAGGGACCCAACATATGACGGCTGAGCTGTGGGGCTACAAGCAAGCCCACACCAGCCCGCCGCCTCCCACCATGGGTAACACCAGAAAAGTTGAGAGTCCAGCCCCTCTCAAGGGTTTGGGTTCCAGAGCCCAAGCTGTGGTTGGAGGTGAGCCCGACTATATTTAATTGGTAACTCTAAACCTCCCTCATAAGCTCTGACTCCTTTCTCCCCAGCGAGGTGACATTCCATGTCTCTAGAGCAAGACTCTTAGTCTGGGGATTGGGTCGTCCAGTCCCATGCTGACGACTGCCACCTAATCTACACTGCACCCGTCCCCGACAGTTTCCTCGGCGGGTGGTGAGTCCACCGGAGGTTGGGCCCACGTCGTCCTTTCAGGCTGAGCCTGGCCACCAGGTGCTCGCATACGAGCCCCAATCCCAGGCCTAGCTCCTGGATGGGGCCCCGATTGCACCATACCAGGCAATGTCACCGTCCTTGATGTTTTATTTGCCATAGGGATTTTGTTACTGCTCTTAGTCTGGCCCGTCACCCAGGACCTGTTTGCCAAGGGAGACCCTAGCAGGAGCATAAAGCCCCTGACAACATAGCTCCTGGGATCATTCGGGCACTCAAACTGTAACGATTTCCAAAAGGAACCAGGTGCGAGAGTCAAGGTGTCAACTAATCAAAAACCTTTAATCAGTTCGTAGTCAAAAATCCAAGCGGGGGTCAAAACCAGAAAATCAGGGAAAAAACGGTACAAGGGAGGCAGGCAAAATTGTAATCCAACAGACAGGCAAAAGGTCATACACGGGGCATCAAAAGACAAAAATCATGGTCAACGGGCAAAAGTCAAAATCTGGTACAAACACAGACAAGGCAAAGCAAAACTCATGGTCGTACGGAAGAGGTCTAGGAACAACAATAATTATCAGGCATATAAGATTCTCTGCTCAAATGGAAACTGTTACGCTGCGACCAACCTGAACTGAAGTGCCTTAAATAGACAGACCATGGGTTCTGTGTTAGTTGCAGGTGGAACTAATGATAATCTAATTGACTAGGGGAAGAACTAAACACAGATTGGTTAACGACCAAATGAAACAATCAGAGGAAACAAACCAGGTGCAGTGAATCATGAATGCAGTGGTAACAGAAAACCAGAAAAGTACATAAACTGAAAACCAATAAACAAAAGATAAAGTCAGGAACAAAAAAATATAGCAAAACAGAACACATCAGATGCAGATCATCACAGTACCCCCCTCCCAAGGAAACACCTGGCGTTTTCATCTCCTCGGAATTGGGTGATCCCTATGAAAATCGCTATTAGAGACCTGTCCAGGATGAAACGAGAAGGAACCCAGCTTCGATGTTCCGGTCCGTACCCCTCCCAGTCGATGAGATACTGGACACCCCATCCCCGGCGACGGCAGTCCAGGATGGCTCTCACCGTGTAGGTCTCACCTCCGTCGATGACAGGGGGGGTGGTGGGGGGTCCGGACCAGAACTCAAGCGGTGGGTTACAGCTGGCTTAATCTTTGAAACATGAAAGGTAGGATGAATCTTGCGCATTATTAGCGGCAGTCTAAGTTTAACAGTCTTGGGGCTAATCACACGGACAACAGGAAAAGGACCAATAAACATGGGAGAAAGCTTACGTGTACCACTGTGGATAGGGATGTCCTTATCCCACCCGATGAGAAGGAGCAGGTCTGCGCCTACGGCCTGCCAGTCGCTTCATCCATGCCACTGCTCTCAAAAGAGACTGATGGACTACCGTCCAGGTGCGTCAGCAGCGTCTAATGAAGGCCCCCACCGATGGCACCGCTACTACCTCCTCCTGGCTCGGAAATAGTGGGGGCTGATACCCCAGACAACATTCAAAATGGGATAAGTTAGTAGATGCGGACGTATGACTATTAATGGCATATTCGGCCCAGGGTAATTGCTGGCTCCAAGCGGACGGGTTCCTAGCACAGAGACACCTAAGAACCGTTTCAATGACGTGGTTTGCCCGCTCAGTCTGGCTGTTGGATTAAGGGTGGTAACTGGAAGTGAGACTGACTGAGGTGCCTAGAGAATTGCAAAATGCCTTCCAAAACTTGGCAGTGAATTGAGGACCAGGATCTCATACAATGTCTGACGGAATGCCATGTAAACGAACAACATGTTGAACGAGCAATGACGCAGTTTGGAGAGTTTGGTCAAAGGAACAAAGTGGATGGCTTTGGAGAATCTGTCCACAATAGTCAGTATGGTGTTATGATGATTGGAGGGGGGCAGACCAGTAACGAAATCTATGGAAATGTGGGACCATGGGCGACGAGTTGTGGGTAGTGGTTGGAGCAAACCAGATGGGAGCTGATGAGACTCTTTTGCTTGGGCACAGACTGAGCAGGCAGACACAAAATCCCGAACATCGTTCAGGCCACCAAAATCTTCTAACAATGATAGTACGTTGAACCCCCGGATGACATGACAGTTGTGTTGCAGTGTAAAACCTTTTTGTGCATGGTGATTGGAACAAACAAACAACTTACAGGACAGTTGCTAGGAGCCCCCCCATCCCCTTGAGATGCTTTCACCTGATCCTGAATGTCCATAGTTACGGCACCGGTGAAGACCTCGGGCCTTAGGATGATATCGTCTTGGGGGGGGGGGGGTCCTCCTGCTCGTAACATCTGGACAGAGCGTCCGGCTTGATGTTCTTGTCCATTGGACGATAAGCAAGGTGAAAATTGAACCGAGCAAAAAACAGCCCACCTGGCTTGAAGAGGGTTGAGTCTCTTTGCGGTTTGGAGGTATTTCACCCTCAAGCCAATGTCGCCACTCCTCTAAGGCCAACTTCACCGCCAGCAGTTCCCAGTTGCCAATATCATAATTCTGTTCAGGTGGGCTAAGCCGGCGAGAGAAGAAGGCACATGGGTCAACTTTATTGTCAGAAAGTGCTCTCTGGGAGAGAACTGCTCCTACCCCCACATCCGAGGCATTGACCTCGACAATGAACTAGACCTCTGGGTCCGGGTGGATGAGAATAGGAGCAGTAGTAAATCATCCCTTCAGTGCCCGAAAAGCCTTTTCTGCCTCTTCTGTCCAGCAGAACTGGACCTTGGTGGACGTGAAGGCAGTGAGGGGAGCAGCCACTGAGCTGTAATTCCTAATAAAACGTCTGTAGCAGTTAGCAAAATCCAAGAAACGTTGGAGAGACTTACGATCAGTGGGTGGAGGCCACTCCGAAACCGCATTAACCTTGGCAGGGTCCATACTAATGCATCCAGTTGCGATATTGAACCCCAGGAAGGTGGTGGCTGAGACATGAAACTTGCACTTTTCAGCCTTGACAAACAGGCTATTCTCCAAAAGTCTTTTCAAAACCCTCCTGACGTGCTTAATGTGTTCCTCTGTGGATTTAGAAAAGATCAAAATGTCGTCCAAATAGAAGAACACAAAGCGGTTTAACATGTCCTGAAGCACATCATTTATGAGAGCTTGAAACGTTGCTGGGGCGTTACATAACCCGAATGGCATCACCAGGTATTCCCAGTGCCTTGTGGGAGTGTTGAATGCAGTCTTCCACTCATCCTCCTCCCTTATACGCACCATGTGGTAAGCGTTGCGCAGGTCCAGCTTTGTGAAGATGGTGGCTCTCTGGAGTAGCTCGAAAGCCGTGGACATGAGAGGGAGGGGGTACCGGTTCTTGATGGTGATGTTGTTCAGCCCATGGTAATCAATGCAGGGCCTGAGGGAGCCGTCCTCTGGAAGGAGGCGGTTCAGATTGAACAAAAGGACCTTTTGAGATTATTTGAGGCTTCCAATTTCTAACACATAGGAACTCCTCTTCATCACTCATGTCATCTTCATCACTGTACTCTCCTCCATTGTCATGGTCTTTTGCTTTTCCATTGTTGGTTCCGCTTCTGGTTCTCATTGTCCTTTGATTGTCCTTTGGAGATTCAGATTCTGTTTGGGCCAAAACAGGTAAGAATCTGCAAGGAAGAAGCAAGTCCCTGTGTAATGTGCGGTGGGGGCCACCTCCACTCTCTGGTTTGACCACATACACAGGACTGTCTTTGATCCGTTTTACAACATATATATTTTCTTCCCAACGGTTAACAAGTTTGTGCTCCCTCTGATGTTTACATTTTTTACTAGAATTCGATCGCCTGAAAACAATTCAGCACTTCTGATCCTTTTATCAAATCTCATTTTGATCTGCTCCCCCATCTTTTTGGAGTGTTCAGCAGCAAGGGTGTAACTTTCTTGGAGGTTTCCGCGGAGATGTTTAACACACGCCTATAATTGTACTAAAAATGACACTACAGGGTACTCTCCATATGAACTAACGTTTGGCAGACACCCAAGGCTGCCTATCGATCTCATTCTTGGCAGAACCATTTCAAAGTCCTACTCTGACTACATTAAAGGCCTAACAAAGTCTCTCCAGTGATACTTGTCTTTGCCCTCCAGCATGCCTAACATGTCTAAGAGGGTCCCATTGAACCATTCCACTGGGTTGCCGCAGGGATGGTAGGGGGTGGTACTGATCTTACTTGTACCTATCAGTGTGCAAAGTTCTTTCACAACTTTAGACTCAAAGTCTCTGCCTTGGTCACTAAGCAGGCGACTAGGAATACCATAAGGGATGAGGAAGTTATCCCGGAGAGTTTTAGCAATGGTTTTCGCTTTTTGATCTTTTGTTGGAACAGCAAATTTTGTAAAATGATCTGTCATTACTAGAACATTTCTAGTGTCTCGACTACCCGGCTCAATAGACAAGTAATAAATGCACACTAGTTCAAGAGGGTAAGTTGCCCTAATGTTCTCCAGTGGTGCAGCTTTTTGAGGAAGTGCATTTCTCATAAGACAACGGGAACATTTCTTGCACTTATCTTCAATGGACTGGGACATTCTTGGCCAGTAAAATCTTGCCCGAGTGAGGTGAAGGGCCCGCTCAAAACTGAGATGACCAACCTCGTCGTGTATACCTTATAAAGCTTGTTCACGATACTGTTGTGGCAATACTAGTTGGTAAACAGAGCAACCTTTATCGTTGTACAGCACGCCATTACTCAGCTCGAGTTTGTTCCATTGTTTCAGTAAGAGTTTAACATAATTTGTTTCATTTTTTGTTTGGTTGGCATTGGACTTCAAACCTATTTCCAACAGGGCTATGACACAAGCAATAGATGGGTCAACCTTTTGTGCTCTGCACCAATCAGCATCTGTCATTGATGGTAAGATGTCTTCTCCATAAGCCTCACTGACTGATGTGGGGTCAATGGCAAGCGACTTGGCAATTAGGTGGGATTCTGATGGACTTGACACAGAATGTCGCTGGCACAAAGCAGAAAATGTTTCATGATCAAGTTCAGTTTGCACGGCAATTAATCGTCTCTTCATATCATCAACACGAGCTTTTTCTTTGACAAATGGTTCATCTTCCCGAGGTGGTTCTTGGGGTCGTCGGGACAACCCATCGCCATCTTTATTTGCTTGGCCTGCCCTGTACTTTATGGTGAAGTGATAAGTACACAAGGCAACCAACCATCTATGTCCTGCTGCGTCTAACTTGGCAGTTGTTCAGTTGTAGGTCAATGGATTATTATCGGAAATTAGAACCATAAAGGAAATCATTAAATTTATCACACACTGCCCACTTGAGGGCTAAGAATTCAAGTTTATGTGTGGGATAGTTCTGTTCACTCTTGGAAAGCCCAATCAACTAGCATACACCAATTGCGTATACTAGTCGATTGCGTACGCCGATTGCGTATGCAATCGACTCCTTGCTCCTGGTAGAGCGCAGCTCCCAAACCATCACGACAGGCGTCAGTGTGTAACATAAGGGAGTTGCGGGTTGGCGAAAGCAAGAATGGGTGCAGATGTTACATTCTCAATTATTGTTTGGAATGCAGTTTCACACTCCTTAGTCCATTGTTCGCCAAGACGCTGATTAGGACTGTCAGCTAGTTTGGGTGGTTCTCTTGGTTCTCGTGTTCTTGTAATGTGTCTGAGAACACTATTAGATCGTCTAAAAAGACAAGGTGATCGCCATCGTTGAGATGGAGATCACCTACACACCTCTCCATTAGATGTTGGAAAGTGCTTGGGGCGTTTGTGACACCCTGTGGCCATCCATCCATCCATCTTCTTCTGCTTATCCGGGGTCGGGTCGCGGGGGCAGCAGCCTAAGCAGGGAAGCCTAGACTTCCCTCTCCCTAGCCACTTCGTCCAGCTCCTCCGGGAGAATCCCAAGGCGTTCCCAGGCCAGCCGGGAGACATAGTCTCTCCAGCGTGTCCTGGGTCGTCCCCGGGGCCTCCTCCCGGTAGGACGTGCCCTCACCAGGGAGGCGTCCAGGACGCATCCTAACCAGATGCCTGAGCCACCTCATCTGGCTCCTCTCAATGTGAAGGAGCAGCGGCTCGACTCTGAGTCCCTCCCGGATGACAGAACTTCTCACCCTATCTCTAAGGGAGAGCCCGGACACCATGCGGAGGAAACTCCTTTCGGCCGCTTGTATCCGGGATCTCGTTCTTTCGGTCACGACCCACAGCTGGTGACCATAGGTGAGGGCAGGAACGTAGATCGACCAGTAAATCAAGAGCTTTGCCTTTCGGCTCAGTTCTTCACCACGACGGACCGATACAGAGTCCGCATCACTGCAGATGCTGCACCGATCCGCCTGTCGATCTAACGTTCCATCGTACCCTCACTCGTGAACGAGATCCCGACATACTTGAACTCCTCCACTTGGGGCAGGATCTCATCCCCAACCTGGAGAGGACACTCCACCCTTTTCCGACTGAGGACCATGGTCTCAGATTTGGAGGTGCTGATTCTCATCCCAACCGCTTCACACTCGGCTGCGAACCACTCCAGTGACAGTTGGAGATCACGGCTTGATGAAGCCAACAGCACCACGCCATTTACAAAAATACTGAGGCCACCAAACCAGACACCCTCAACGCCTTGGCTGCGCCTAGAAATTCTGTCCATAAAAGTTATGAACAGAATCGGTGACAAAGGGCAGCATTGGCTGAGTCCAACCCTCACTGGAAACGAATCAGACTTACTGCCGGTAATGCGGTCCAAACTCTGACATCGGTCGTACAGGGACCGAACAGCCCGTATCAAGGGGTTCGGTACCCCATACTCCCGAAGCACCCCCCACAGAACCCCCCGAACAACACAGTTGAATGCCTTCTCCAAGTCCACAAAACACATGTAGACTGGTTAGGCGAACTCCCATGCCCCCTTAAGGACTCTGCGGAGGGTGTAGAGCTGGTCCACTGTTCCACGGCTAGGACGAAAACCACACTGCTCCTCCTGAATCCGAGATTCGACTTTCGACGGACCCTCCTCTCCAAAACCCCTGAATAGACCTTGCCAGGGAAGCTGAGGAGTGTGATCCCCCTGTAGTAGGAAAACACCCTCCGGTCCCCCTTCTTAAAAAGGGGGACCACCACCCCAGTCTGCCAATCCAGAGGCACTGTCCCCGACGTCCACGCGATGTTGCAGAGGCATGTCAACCAGGACAGCCCCACAACATCCAGAGCCTTTAGGAACTCCGGGCGGAACTCATCCACCCCCGGGGCCCTGCCCCCGAGGAGCTTTTTAACCACCTCTGTGACTTCAACCCCAGAGATAGGAGAGCCCGCCTCAGAGAACCCAGACTCTGCTTCCTCATGAGAAGCCGTGTCGGTGGAATTGAGGAGGTCTTCGAAGCATTCTCCCCACCAAGTCACAACGTCCAGAGTTGAGGTGAGCAGCACCCCATCCCCACTATACACAGTGTTAATGCTGCACTGCTTCCCCCTCCTGAGATGTCTGATGGTGGACCAGAATTTCCTCGAAGCCGTCTGGAAGTCGTCCTCCAAGGCCTCACCGAACTCCTCCCACGCCCGAGTTTTTGCCTCGGCAACCACCAAAGCTGCATTCTGCTTGGCCAGCCGGTACCCATCAGCTGCCTCAGGAGTACCACAGGCCAAAAAGGCCCGATAGGACTCTTTCAGCTTGACGGCATCCCTTACTGCCGATGTCCACCAACGGGTTCTGTGGTTGCTGCCACGACAGGCACCGACCACCGTACGGCTGCAGCTGCGGTCGGCCGCCTCGACAATGGAGGCACGGAACATGGTCCACTCAGACTCAACGTCCCCCGCCTCCCCCGGAACGTGGGTAAAGTTCTGCGGGAGGTGGGAGTTGAAACTCCTTCTGACAGGGGATTCCGCCAGGCGTTCCCAGCAGACCCTCACAATACGTTTGGGTCTGCCAGGTCGGACCAGCATCTTCCCCCACCATCGGAGCCAACACACCACCAGATGGTGATTGGTTGACAGCTCCGCCCCTCTCTTCACCAGAGTGTCCAAGACATGTGGCCGCAAGTCTGATGACACAATCACAAAGTCGATCATCGAACTGCGGCCTAGGGTGTCCTGGTGCCAAGTGCACATATGGACACCATTATGTCTGAACATGGTGTTTGTTATGGACAGTCCGCGACGAGCACAGAAGTTGAATAACAGAACACCACTCGGGTTCTGATCGGGAGGGGCGTTCCTCCCAATCACACCCTCCCAGGGTGTGCCCACGTGAGCATTGAAGTCCCCCAGCAGAACAATAGAGTCCCCAGTGGGAGCGCTCTCCAGCACCTCCTCCAAGAACTCCAAAATGAGTGGGTACTCTGAGCTGCTGTTTGGTGCATAAGCACAAACAACAGTCAGGACCCGTCCCCCCACCCGAAGGCGGAGGGAGGCTACCCTCTCGTCCACCGGGGTGAACCTCAATGTACAGGCGCCAAGCCGGGGGGCTATAAGTATACCCACACCTGCTTGGCGTCTCTCACCATGGGCAACTCCAGAGTGGAAGAGAGTCCAACCCCTCTCGAGAGGACTGGTACCAGAGCCCAAGCTGTGTGTGGAGGTGAGCCTGACTATATCTAGTCGGAACTTCTCAACCTCACACACCAGCTCGGGCTCCTTCCCTGCCAGAGAGGTGACATTCCACGTCCCAAGAGCCAGCTTCTGTAGCCGGGGATCGGATCGCCAAGGTCCCTGCCTTCGGCCACCGCCCAGCTCACAATGCATCCGACCCCTATGGCCCCTCCCACAGGTGGTGAGCCCATGGGAAGGGGGACCCACATTGTCCTTTCGGGCTGCGCTGGACCGGGCCCCATGGGTGCAGGCCCAGCCACCAGGCGTACGCCTTCGAGATCCCCATCCAGGCCTGGCTCCTGAGGGGGGCCCCGGTAGCCCGTGTCCGGGCAAGGGAAAATGTGGTTCATTGTTTTTGTTCATCATTAGGGGTCTCTGAGCCGTCCTTTGTCTGGTCCCTCACCTAGGACCTGTTTGTCATGGGTGACCCTGCCAGGGGCACAAAGCCCCAGACAACTTGGCTCCTAGGATTATTGGGACACACAAACCCCTCCACCCCGATAAGGTGACGACTCAAGGAGGGGACACCCTGTGACATCCTATTAAATTCATAGAATCCTAGGGGGCACACAAAAGCTGTCTTATGCTTGTCATGTTCAGCTACTTCCACTAGATCGTAACCGGACTTGAGGTCCGTGACTGAAAACCATTTAGCTCCACTAAGAGCTGTAAATGTCTCTTCATCGCGAACAGTGTCTCTTCACTGTTCGCGATGCATATGCATCACGAACAGTTCTTAAATTTAACTTGCGGTAATCTATGCATAGCCTAATCGAGCCATTCTTTTTTCTAACCAATACAATTGATGAGGCAAAAGGACTTTCCGACTCTCGAATGATTCCTGCATCAAGCAGTTCCCTGAGATGCTGTTTCACTGCTTCTCGGTCACTTGGATGTATAGGTCTTGACCGCTCTTTGAAAGGCATCTCTTCATGCAACCGGATTTGGTGTCTTACAGCTGTAGTGTGGCCATAAGACATGTCATCAAAAGCAAAAACCTCTAAAATAGATTGCAACTTTTTAAGAATGCGTTCTTTCCATTGCTCAGAAATGGGAGAATGATCAAGGGTAAGTGCATGTTTGTCATTGTCGTCATTGTGTTGACTTGCGCTGTCCTGAGTTCGACCAGGTGCTAGCGGTGAAACATGTTGCACTGCACAAGCTTGAGCGACAATGCTGTTTGGCTGCAGTGTAACAGTATGTTCAGTCATATTGTGTAAAATGACAGGCACTTTGTTACTGGCATTAAAGGGAATGTCCACTAAAGTCGACTCAAGAAGCAGTCCGTCTGGTAACTTGTATCACTCATTGGGTTCAAGGATGGAGTTTGTGTTCTGGTTCTTCTTTCTTATTTTTACATTGCCCATAAGACATAGTTTGTGTTTTGCCGGGATTGTTACTGACTTCTTACTATGTAGCATGACAGGGAAAATGTGACTCTCATTTCTGTGTGGTTGAGCAATATGTTGGAGGATCATTGCAAACTGTTTTGAGTGTAGTTTGCGAAAGAACTTTGGGCCATCTTGTTCTAATAACTGGCCATAAAGGCGCAAAAGTGCATTTGTCCCTACTAACAGTGGGATTTTACTGTTAAAGTGACACTCAGGAACGACGGTGAATGTAGCCCAGGTATGGGACGTTTTGCCCTCCGGCTCCCTCAATTTCAATAAGAGCGTTTATGGGTTGAATAGGAAGATGGGACAGATGCCTTTCGTGAAAGTTCCCAGAAATGGTTGTGACTTGTGAGCCTGAGGTTATTATGGATTCACATGGTATGCCATCAACAAGTACGGAAGCTGCACAACGTGGGCCGATAAGACCTTGTGGTAAGAGGTCAGGACAGATGTCTGTGGGTTGCATTTGTTCTGCGTCTTGCATTCCAGTGTCATAATTTTGAGTCCCCATACTTTGAGCCTTACTTTCTTCCTGACTTCATCTTTCACTTCAAAGGGTCCAAAAAGGTCCAATGTTGTGAACGCAAATGGCCTTGCTGCATTTGTCCTCTCTGGTGGAAGGTCGCTTATTATCTGCTGGCACTTTTTTGCTCTAGCCTTTCTGCATGTCACACAGCTATCAACAACTTTTTTAGCCAATTTTACAATCCAAGCTCTCTTTCTCATCCTCAAGAGTGTTCCAGCTATTTCTTCATGGTTTGCTTCGTGGGGTTCTTGTGCTAGAAGTGTGGATACCCAGGATTCGAGTGGAAAAATTGGTACTGCGGTTTTCTCTTCATTGAAAATCTGAATTCTACCTCCACATACCAAAAGTCCTGTTTCTTCTTCTTTATACACAGCCGGTCTGCTGAGTGTGGTGTCATGGAAGGCTACACCCTCCTGGGCTGAAAGGAAAAGATCTCGGAGTGCATCTTGACACTCTCTAACTGAGAGCACAGCTTGTTTGGCTTTGGATTTTGCTCCTCCTTTAGAGGCCTTTGCCTCCCGCTTTGCATTGCTGTCAGCTGAGCCTTTCCTCTTCCACTTTGCAGCAGCTCTCCACACCCAGGCAATGATTCTGACCAGCTTTGTCAAACTGCTGAATTTCCTTATGTCAATAAGTTGTTTGACTACTGTGCCGGCTGGAGCTCTTTGGATTGGGACTTCTCTCAAACTTTCATGTGCTTTTGTGTGAATCACAGGCTCTTTCCTGCTGGGGCAGTTTTGAAGTGCTCTGATCTGCTCTTTCTTTGCTTGAGCTCTTGTGAGTACAGCTGAAAAAGCTTTTCGCTGCAACTTTTTTATGCTGCCCTTTGCATTTGCTGCTACCTCTTTAGCTGACTTCTTTGGCCACTCCTCCACTGGTAGTTTTAGGAAGGGGGGTCCATTCTTCCACAATGAACTCTCTTTAAGGTCCTCGGAAGTAGCTCCTCTTGTTATTATGTCAGCGATGTTCAAGTCCCCTGGGATCCACCACCAGTCCTCAACAGCTGCAGATTTTTGGATTTCGCCAACTCTGTTTGCAAAGAAAGTTTGATATCCATAACTGTCTCGCTGAACGGCTCCCAGCACGGTTTGACTGTCCAGTAGATGGAACCACTGCTTTACTTCCATGCGGCTGTGCTTTTCTATGTATCTTTGAAGCCTTGTGGCAAAGACTGCACCGCAGATCTCGGCCTTTACTGGTTCTCCTTTTTGGTCCAGTGGTGTGAGTTTTGCTTTAGATTCCACCAGCCTGACCTGGACACCTTGTTCTGTCTCCCATCTGAAGTACACCACAGCACCATAGCTCTTGTCACTGCCATCTGAGAATGTTATTCCCCACGGTTTTCCAGTCCACCCAGCTGGTGTGAGGCTCCTGTGGAAAGTGATCTGGCTAAGACGTACATACTCCTCAAACAGCTTTACTGCTTCCTCTCTCAGGTTTTCAGATAATGGTTCATCCCAGGTGTCTCGAGTCTCAAGGCTTCCATCTCTGGCCTCTTGGAATGCTTTCCGGACAAGTATGGCTCCTTTCTGTTTTGTGGGCGTGACAAGGCCTATTAGGTCATAGAGGCCAGCTACTTGGCTTAACAGCTCTCTTCTGGTTAGGGGTTTTGGAGTCTTTTCCCTAATTTCCTCCTCCTGGAGGTTCCGGCCCATTCTCATTTTTTTCTTCCTTCTTGAGAAGTTGATTGAAGCCATTACGTAGAGCTTGTCCTCCTCCACCAGGTATCCAACACCCAGAGCCTTATTGTCCTCTTCCTTCATCTGATTTGGGAGTATGAGTACTTCATTTTTTGTCTCAAGCTCAGGTTTTCCTGTACTCTGCCTCCCACTTTGCCCTGACCGGACCCATGGCTTGAGAAAAAACCCACCAGCTCTCAGTATTTCCTCCACATTTTTTGTGCCCTTTTCCAGTTCTTTGGGGTCATTGTGGGACGTGAGGATGTCATCCACGTAGCTGTTCTCCTCTAGAATTCTATGCTCCTCTTCCAAGTGCGTGAACATTGGTAACCTTGCTGTTTCTCTCATAGCCAGCTGTGCAAAGCATCCTGCAGGTCGATCACCAATGTTGACTCTGGTAATGGCGTACTCACTGATTTCTTCATCATGGCTGTCTCTCCATAGGAATCTGTGGAGATGCATCTCCCTGTCTACTAGCCACACAGAGTTGTACATTTTCTTAATGTCACCAAGTGCTGCATAGACTCCTCTTCTGAATCTGAGTAGAACTGCTGGGATTGGATTGAGGACATCAGGGCATTTGAGCAGCAGATCATTCAGACACAGTCCTTTAAACTTCTGGCTGCTGTTCCATACAATACGTATTGGCATGGTCACAGAGTGGGGATTTGGTGCTACTAGGTGGCTCACGTACAAAACAGGTCCTTTGCAGATGTTTGTCTCTTCTTTTGAGAGTTTCTTCGCTGCTCGTCTTTCCACCATCTCATGTATTTGAGTTATGTAGGCTGCTTTCCACTCTGACTCCCTCTTGAGTTGCTTTTCTGTCCTCAAAAAAGTGGCCCCACTGCATTCTGGTTATTAAGAAGACAGGTTGGGTCTTCAATCCATGGATACTTTGTATCCCAGTGTGGAGCATTACTGTGGGTGTCGGCTTGTACATAAGTAAGGCCTTGCTTTATGATTTCAAGCTCTTTCTCCTCCATCAGTGTCATCTCCTTTCCTCCTGGCTGACAGTTGCCACAGCGACATCCTCCACATTTTGGCTCACAGGCTGCTCCAATGCTGTCCCATTTCCACCATTTCAGGAACTGTTTGTTAGCAGTTGTGCTCTTGGTCTCAGCCTGAGCCTCTTGTGTGTTGATCTCTTTGTACTTTAAGGCGGCTGTTCTCATGGAGCGAGCAAAATGTGTTTGACTTGTGTGTTGCCATGTCCACTTCCTCAAAGAGTTCTGGATGAGCACCTCCTACAGTCTTCCCCAGCGGGCTTTCCCATAAGACGAGGTCTCCAACAATCCTTTTTCTTTGTGGGGTGAGTCGGCCTTCTCTGTAACTGATTAGCAGCTCGATGTTTTCTGGTCTTTTTAAATCTTCCAGTGTGGCTTCTGGGAAGAATATAGGATGCTGTGTTAGTTGCAGGTGGAACTAATGGTGGAACTAATGATCAGCTGACCTGAGAGAGCCAATGGGTGTGTATGGGTGAAGTAGCTCAGAGAGATAAGTTGGGGCGAGGCTATTTATGGCTTTAAAATCAAATAAAAGGATTTTAAAATGAATCCTAAATGTATGGGCAGCCAGTGCAGTGATGCCAAAAGCGGTGAGATGTGCTCGTGGTTTCTTGTTCCAGTTAAAAGACGAGCAGCAGCATTCTGGACCAGTTGAAGGCGGGCAATGGAGGACCCACTAACCCCCCCATTAAGTCCGTTACAGTAATTCAGCAGAGTGGTCACAAAGGTGTGGATTACTGTCTCAAAGTCTTTTTTCCCTAAAATTGGCTTAATTTTTGCCAACTGCCGCAACTGGAAAAAGCTTGTTTCACCACTGCTTTAATCTGGATGTAAAATTTAAGCTCTTTATCCACTTTTATGCCCAAGTTGTTCACGACTGTCTTGTTGTACCTTGCCAACCAATCAAGATTGGAGTTTGACTTCAGGTTTTTTTTTTTAAATTAAAATTAAGAAAATTCAGAGACATCCAGGCCTGAATTTCACCTAAACAATCAAGGAGCAGCTTTATACTGTAGTAAGACTTCTTAAGAGGCACATATATCTGAGTATCATCAGCGTAACAGTGAAAAGAGATGCCATGTTTTCTTAAAATTACACCAAGTGGGAGTAAGAACAGAGAGATTTTTGAAATAAAAGGCAGTTTAGAAATGGGTCTAAGTTTTTCATTAACATGGGATCCAGCCCAGATTTTTTAAGCAAAAGTTGAACCACAGCATGTTTAAAATTGTCAGGGACCACTCCAGAAGACAAACTGCCATTGATAACAGCAAGAAAAGATGGACCAAAAACCTGGAAAACTTCCTTAAAAAGTCGTGGAGGAACAGGATCCTCAGGAGAACCAGAGGGCTTCAAATGAGTATAATTTCCTGTACATAACGCAGGGTCACAGCTTCAAAAGTATTGAACACTTTGGTGCAGGAGACTGAGGGGTCAGTGGATGGAGGTGAAACAAGTGCTCTGGCAGAAGACACTTTACTAATGAAGAAGCTAAGAAACGTTTCACACAGAGCAGGAGAGGTGTCGGTTCCAACAGTCGATGGTGGCTTCAGAGCAGAGTTAATAACTTTAAACAGCACACGAGGTGTGTGTGAGTTCGAAACAACAAGGTCAGAGAAATATTGTCTTTTGGCGTACTTCACAGATTTTTGGTAACTACGCCAACCATCCCTCAATATTTGAAACGACACTTGTAGTTTGTCCTTTTTCCATTTTCGCTCTGCTCTTCTACACTCCTGTCTGGCAGCACGGGTTGTTTCGTTCAGCCAGGGCTCCAGACAGTTTTATGTCGTCTGGTCTTAAGTGGAGCTGCAACATCAATGGCAGTCTGACAGATGCCGAGAAACCAGGAGTTAAGAGCCTCTGTATCCTCATCCACTGATTCCGGAATTGCACACCTCTGTCCAAAAGCCTCCGAGAAGAAAGCAGCAGTGGAGGGGTTAATAACTCGACATCTGCGAGCAGACGCACGAGTTTTAACTGTGCGAAAGTGAACAGCAGCTTCAAACGGTATGGGTTTGTGATCTGAGAAAAACGCCTCACAGATCTCCAGGTTAAAAACAGGCAAACCATAAGATAAAACCAGATCCAGCGTGTGACCACGTTCATGTGTAGGACCCAGAACAGACTGAACAAGATTAAAAGAGTCAATAATATTTAAAAAGTCCTGCGCCAGAGGGATTTTAGGACAGCACACATGAACGTTAAAGTCCCCAACAACCAGGACGTGGTCATATTTTGGCATAATATCAGCCAGAAAAGAAGTCTGTTAAAAAGTTGCTGTTATGCTTTGGAGGCCGATAGACCACAACACACAGCACCGTCTGAGGACGATCCACCTCAAACAAGCTCAGCTCAAAGCTGGTGGGGGCGGATGACGGCAATATCTGTCTACACTTAAAGTCACTTTTAAAAACAGTCGCAATTCCTCCTCCTCGGCCAGTCGTCTCGGCCGGGGACAGTTGAATTAAGAACACTTGTCCGGTAAAAGTTCAGTAAAAACAGAGGTCTCACCGACACCCAGCCACGTCTCAGAGATGAAGAGGAAATCCAGTTTCCGTGATGTGAAGAAATCTTTAAGAATAAACAACTTATTTCCGAATGATCTGGCGTTAACCAGGCCAAACCTAGCAGTAGCCGGTGGTTCGGGTCCAGCGGCAGATGAGGACTCCTGACAGAGCGGCCACAGGTTCCCCACAATCACTCCGCGCCAGCGGAGATGAGGAGACTAGGGTTCACGGTGACTGAACACCACACCTGAGCCCACCACCGGTACCAGGCAGGGAGCAACTGGGTCCTGGAAACGTCGAGAGACACACAGGCGAGGTCCGGATCCGTGTTCGGCTCGATGGGGGCTCACCAACCCGGCCCTCAGCCTCACAAGGCGGCCGCTACACTTCCCCCGGCGTCGGCGTCGTTTCCGCAACAGTGGTATTAGGGGATATCAGAAAGAACATGAGGGTCAGTTCTCTGCCCGAAATAGCTGGATCTGAGAACATTCAGATCTAGCAGTGTCTGACGATCATACACCAGTAGAGTGTTAACAGTGTACGTAAAAAATGAGAAAAACAACAGAAAAACACAACGGCTTGAGCACCTGACAATTCACCTGACACACTGGCGCCATCTTGATACATCATTTAGTTCCTACTGGTGAATGATAATCTAATTGACTCGGGGAAGAACTAAACATGGATTGGTTAACGACCAAATGAAACAATCAGAGGAAACTAAACCAGGTGCAGTGAATCATGAATGCAGTGGTAACAGAAAACCAGAAAAGTACTGAAAACCAATAAACAAAAACACAGCAGATGCAGATCATCACACAAACTCTCCCACCACGGTAAGGTGGCAGCTCTCGGGGGAGGTTATATAATGCTAATTATAAATTGATAAAACAAATAAATAAAATAAAACAGAAATAAAAATGATGTGTAGGGAGAATCTGCCTCTCCCACTATTTGGAAGGATAGAGAAAATAAAAATGAATTTGCTCCCCCGACTTCTTTTTCTGTTCCCGTCTCCTCTTATAAGTGTTCCAGTCTACATTTTTAATATGTTAAACAAAATAATTTCCAAGCTTATTTACCATAATATAAGGCCAAGGATAAGACATAAAACTCTTCTTACGCCAAAAGACAGAGGAGGCTTGGACTTGCCCGATTTTAAAAAATACTACTGGGTGACGCAATTAACTGCAATAGTTGCTTGGGTCACAAAGGATGAGGAAACGCAGAACAGAGTACAAGTAAGGGTACAGCTTTGGCAATGTCTTATATTAACATTAAATCTATCATTAAATTAAAAATAGAAAATGAGTGGATAAAACATCATTTAAAAGTGTACAGAAGTTTAAAAAATGTTCAGAGGCCCTGAGTCAATCTCAAAAAGCCATGACGATTGCGGGCAAACCAGAGTTTCCTCCTTCTGTGTGGGGCAGTGGTTTCTAAAAATTAACTGGCTAACAGTGACAAGTCCGTTATCAGTCAATGTTTGGAACAGATATCAAAAAGTTGTTTTTTTAAATTACAGGAACAATTTACACTTTCATTAAATGCCTTGAGTAAATATATTGAAATAAGGCATTATATTACGTGCCACAAAGAAAAGGAAATAACTTGTAAAAATCCAAATGGAATTGAAGAATACTTTATCTCCATCACAGAGAAAGGTCTTCCTACTAAAAAGCATGTTTCATATATACACTAATATATATATATATATATATATATATATATATATATATATATAATCAGGAGGGCGTGGTTTCGAACCCCAGACATGGTGGACACTATCCAGTGAGGATAGTGAGGATAGGATCCTTACCTCAAACATGAATAAACACAATAATGACGGAGTCATACCGGCTCGGACGTCGCCCGGGTTAACAAGGTCCGTGTCAGATGCTAGGGAACCAGGGCAATCTGATGAGAAATGGGCTACTGGAACAAGACACACATGGACAAGGGCGGAGAATACGGAGTTGTTGGAATGCTACTACACAAGTAATCCCAGAGAGAGGGGATATATGGGCCGGATGTGGGACCAATGGATGCTTCGAAACCCACAATCAAGGCTAACAAAGAAACAGCTGTTAGCCCAGTGTTCCAACATCCATAACCAAAAACTGCTGTCACAACCAGAGATCGATGAAATACAACAACAATGCTACGGCAAGGGGGAGCCAGGACGCCAGGTCAGCGGGGGGATATCACCCCCCCCCACAATCCGTGATTGGGTACCAAGCCCCAAGAGACATACACAGCCTCAATACAAGAGCTGCTGACCTGCGAAGGAAGATCGTGACCCAAATGGAAACCTGGAGCCTCCAACAAATACCGAAGCTTAGTTGTCAAGTACCTTCAGAAGATCTGCTAGAAGATATGAATACTGCAATAAGTTAACATCAACTTAACATCAAGTGCGGCATATACCAAGGGGATGTACTATCACCACTGCTGTTCTGCATAGGCCTGAACCCCCTCAGTCACATCATCATCAAGAGTGGCTACGGATACCGATTCCGAAGCGGGACAACAATCAGCCATCTCCTCTACATGGATGACATCAAGCTGTATGTCAGGAATGAGCAAGAAATTGACTCACTGATCCACACCACCAGGATCTACAGCGACGACATAGGGATGTCATTCGGATTAGACAAATGTGGCCGGATGGTATCAAGAAGAGGCAAGATGATCAGAACTGAAGGGGTTGACCTACCAGGGGGCAGGATAGGAGACCTACAGGACAGCTACAAATACCTTGGAATCCCACAGGCTAATGACAATCATGAGAAGGCCGCAAGTAAGTCATCCACAGCCAAATACCTCCAGAGAGTAAGGCAAGTCCTGAGAAGTCAGCTGAATGGCAAGAACAAGGTCCAAGCCATCAACATGTATGCACTGCCTGTCATCAGATACCCCGCTGGGATCATAAGCTGGCCAAAGGAGGAGATAGAAGCCACAGATATCAAGACTAGAAAGCTCCTCACCATGCATGGAGGGTTTCACCCCAAGTCCAGCATCCTGAGACTGTACACTAAGCGGAAAGAGGGAGGCCGAGGACTAGTGAGCATCAGGGTCACTGTCCAGGAGGAGACATCAAAAATCCAAGAGTACATCAGGAAGATGGCCCCAACAGATGAACTGCTCAGTGAATTCCTTAGACAGCAGAAACCTGAGGAGGAAGAGGAGGAGGAGGAGACAACATGGAGGGACAAGCCCCTACACGGCATGTACCACCGTCAGATAGAGGAAGTGGCTGATATCAAGAAGACCTACCAATGGCTGAATAAAGCTGGACTGACAGACAGCACAGGGGCACTGATCATGGCAGCACAAGAACAGGCCCTAAGTACAAGGGCAATAGAGGCCAATATCTACCACAGTAGATCTGACCCAAGGTGCAGGCTATGTAAAGAAGCCCCAGAGTCAGTCCAGCATGTGGTAGCAGGGTGTAAGATGCTCGCCAGCTCAGCATATATGGAAAGGCACAACCAGGTAGCTGTGATAGTGTACAGGAACATCTGTACCCAGTACGGACTAGAAGTACCCAAATCCCAATGGGACATACCACCGAAGGTGGTTGAGAACGACAAGGCTAAGATCCTGTGGGACTTCAGCTTCCAGACTGACAAACAGCTACTGGCTAACAAACAGGACATAGTGGTGATGGACAAAGAGCAGAAGAGAGCAGTGGTGATAGATGTGGAGATTCCAGCTGATGCCAACATCAGGAAGAAGGAACACGAAAAGATTGAGAAATATCAAGGGTTGAAAGAACAGCTGGAACAGATGTGGAAGGTCAAGGTTAATGTGGTCCCCGTGGTAGCAGGAGCACTTGGGGCAGTGACCCCCAAACTGGAAGAGTGGCTCCAGCAGATTCCTGGAACAACATCTGAAGCCTCAGTCCAGAAGAGCGCAGTCCTAGGAACAGCTAAGATACTGACAGAACCCTCAGACTCCCAGGCCTCTGGTAGAGGACCCGAGCTTGAGGATGACACACAGATACCACCTCACAAGGGTGAGAGGGGTATATATATATATATATATATATATATATATATATACACACACACACACACACACACACACACACACACACACACGTGTGTGTGTGTATACATTAAAAAATGTATAAAAGTACATATAAAAAGAACTTTGCATATTGCAGAAAAATGGGAATTAGAATTAAATGCAAACTGACAATAAGGAATGGGAACATTTATATTTAAGCAGTCATAAATGAATAACTAGTCAACTGTGGAAAGAATTTGATTGGAACGTGAAATTGAGATTATTCAATACACCTTTTAACATACAGTATATCTATACGCCAAAGTAATCCATACTCTAAAGTAAGTAATCCAAGGTTTCTGGAGAAATGTAAAAAAACAACATTTTTGAGGTGACTGTTAGTCCAGATCCTAAGGTGTTACTGCTGGGCATAATCCCTGGGGAGGACTACAACGCAGATCAGGGCTTCATGTTGTAGGTTATTTCATTGATTCCTAAGATGATAACTATGAAATGGAAGGAAGTGAACCCACCAACAATAGCTCAGTGGAGCGAGAGACTAAAACAGGTTTACACGATGGAACAGACTCCAACTGAAGATGGACATATTTAAATGGAGGTGGAACTGTTTTAAAAAATACTGAGGTGTTAACTGAACGATGAAAGATGTACAAAAACAAACAAACCACCTGTTACACATCTGACCTCGTACTGGGGAGAAAGACAGACAAAGTGGTCCATAGTCTCATGTCCAGGAATATTTGGTGTGTTATATTTTATATTACTTAATCATATTTTATTACTATTTTTGTCCCTATTGATGTTTTTGTTTAAAAAATAAATAAAAAATGTAAAAAAAAATTTAAATCCCTTGTTTTTGAATTTTGTGTCTAATCAGCATATTTTTATCATTAAAGAAGCTCATGAAGTCATTACTGCTGAAAATACGGGAAATCTAGACTTAGGTCGGTCGGCCCTGGTCCACTGGTCATGAAAGCATAAAAACCGGCGAATGTCTTCAAATCTTCAAACCGACATCGTGGCCTTGTACAACGGGATGTGCAGAGGGACCTTGAAAAGCGTACGTACCGACACATCCCAGTTCTTCTCGCTTCCTGCAGGAATGGTCAATCCAATGAAGGCCACCAGCTCGTCTTTGGTCACATGTCTCCAATCCCTCCCCGTGTCTGAGATTGCTCTTTCTCCCTCCTTGTTTGTGCACGTCAGCACCTCTTCTATTATATTATCAGACATGAACCCCGTCCATGCATCTATTGGGGACACAGTCCTAAATCCAAGTACAGGTCCTGGCCAAATACGCATCAGACTGTGACTTGGTGTTGCATCCTGTCTGGGGGGTAACTCTGCCCATTTTGAGCCCTTGTGGCTCCATCGGTCACAACATCCACGGCCTCTTCAGACGAGTCCTCAGGGGACTCGTGTGTGTCTGACAGCCCCTGTTCAGTGGGGGGACAATAGACTGGGTCTTCCTTATCTGAAACCTCACAATCTGAGTCAGTGACTGCTATGGCTCCTCATTCCATTTGTTCTGGGTCATTTGCAGGACACGGTCCACAGAGAACGGAGCTGGCGTCCTATTAGCCATTTTACTAAGGATGAAATGAGCACATTTAACCGGTAAAGTGATCACACTTTAGAATATATCACTAAAAAAGCAGTTCACAGAGAAATGACTTACGAACCGGCCACGGATGTGTGCGGTGCAGCAGAGGTCGTCTGGCTTGTTGACGACCCCGGTTGTGTGTGTGGAGGCCTTGCTGGATGTTTGCTAACGCCTGCCGGGCTGCTGGAGGCTGGGAACGGGGGTGTGAATGCCCGCCATCCTGCTGGAGGCTCGGGTTGTGTCTGGAGGCGGTTCACGGGGCTGCAGAAGTCGGCTCCCGGGTGGAGAGCTTGCTGACACCGGGTGTGTTGATTGGGAAGTTCCAGCAGAAGTGACTAATTGACAACAGGTGTCTGAGTGGGACACTAAAAGTGGCTAAAAAGTAAAGGTTCATCCGAAAATCCATCAAACCTATTTGGGGTCACATGTGACTCCACTCATGCAGGAGTGGGTTAGTGATACAAAAACTGTATTTTCTTGAAAATACTTAATTACATTTTAAAAATGAAAACAGCCTCATGTCACAGACATATTTTATGAGGGACACCTGGAATATGACTACATTACAAGCTCTTATTTTGAAGCTGCTGAAGAAAAACAACCAATGGGGTCAAGCCTGACCCCACAAGTGCATCTAAGGGTTAATAGCCCCCTGACTGACAGGCAGTCAGAGGTCTAATGAGACTTTTTACTGACACAATTTAGCTGAGAATTCAAAGAAAAGGTCTGAATATGGTCCAGGGGTCTGATACATCATTACAAATGTAATTGAATGTGCAACCAAACCTGTCTAAGAGGACTACTCACAGGACTGGAGGAAGGTAGTCAGAAGGGATGGTCTTCTTATAGATAAAGCAAGAACATTTATGGATGGCTCGAGATTCCATATACAATAATATACGCTCAGCATTCTTTTGTTCTTTTATTTCTTAACATGTATGTAATTTCCAAGCATTGTAAAATGACTTCAGCACAAAAAGAAAGATTAATCACAAAAATAAATAGACAAAGAGAATAGAAAAAAAAGTATCGAAAACCATGAAACATTATGCACAAATTCTTACCCAAAGCTGTTTAAATCAATCCACTGGACTTAGAAGGTTTCACCTCTCATCCACGAGGCTTCCTCAGTTCTGGTGGTGGTTGGTCTTGTCTCAGCTTATTAACCCTGTGAGGTGTGTACGAAACGACGGCAGGAAAATTGCAGACTTCAACAGCTTTGGATAACCATGACCTGGATAAGTGAGAACCTACACAGACATCCTGCACATCTTCTTGTGCAGAGGAACCTTTGAAAATCATGAAAAACATATTACATTGGTTGATAATATTATTTAGTACTTGTGGAAGTATTTGTGGAAACGGGCGTCCCAGAAAATAAAATGGTCTGTCACTTCTGAAGTCCCACTGGAATACCACTGGATGGCAATGTTGGACTAATTTTGACTTGATTCATTTACTAACTCTGGGTCTTTGAGATCATGAATTTAAGTTTTCCTGTTCTCTTTTTTGCATACTTTGACTGGTTAGTTGTCTAACTTTGTGGTTACACAGTCATACACAATGATCACTACTGACATTCATTAACTTTCTGTTTAACTTCACATTGGGGCTTTTGGAGGATGTAATTTTTTTCCTGTGGGAAGCATCCAAGTGGCTCTGGCTGGCTTATGCCCATTTAACATTCCTGAGTCCAGATATGTGGCAACGGCAACATTGCCCGCTCTCTGTGGAGTTTACATGTTCTCCCCGTGTCTGTGTGGGTTCCCTCTGGGTCCTCCAGCACTTCCACATACTGTAGTCGTGGAATACATACAGTACATACTGTATTCCACTACATCCTTACTCATTGGTGGAGGCTGGCTAAGATGCATCGCACTCGTGGGTGGCAGGTAAATCTGGGCACATGAGTCCACTGAAGCCCACTATCGATATCCAATAAGTCTAAAAATAATAAGTCTTTTAAGTCTAATAAAACTTTCCCAGCAGCAGCTGGACAGGACCAGGGGACCTTGGAAGAATTAAGAGTATTTAGTGGGGCAGCAACAGCGCTATAATTGCAATATTGAGCATCCATATGACAGGAACAATTGACAGCCAATCTGTGAAAATCAATAACACAATCAGAGATGGGTCTCCTCCACTGGTATGCCTGGACATAGCTCATGTCGCCTCATGGCCACTAATTGATTTGGCATCAAGATGAAAGATTATCAATCCTTCATCAATCCTAACAGACAGGAAGTCACGTAGTTCCCGTTAGCCACAGTACAAGCTGGAGAAAGAGGAATGTGTTGTTGTTGTTCCCAAGACAACCAGAGTCGGTGCTCATGCATGGGCTCGGCTTCAGGAGGCCTTGAGGACGGTTCTGCTGCTGTGGATGATCTGCAAACACAAAACTGAGAATGTCTGGCTAGCCTTGCCTTTCGTCTCTCAGTTAGCAAGGTATCAATTTGAATCGGTAGATCAATAAGAGTCAAAAATGGAAGGTAATTCACAAGTTGTGAGCTGATCCTTCATGGTTTCAGAGAGCCCATTTAAAAAGGCATCGTGTTGAGCATCTATATCACAGGAACAATTGGCAACCAGTCTGTGAAAATCAATGACGTAATCAGAGATGGACCTCCTCCATTGGGGTGCCTGGACATAGCTCATGTTGCCTCATGGCCACTAATTGATTTGTCAGATAACGTCTTTACCTCTCAGCGGAAACGTTCCAGACAAACACAGGCAGGTGAACAAGCGTCCCACACAGACCTTCCCCATTACTTTGCCCTCCGATCTGACAGACTGATGACGTAGACCATTCTGGAGAGATTAGATGAAAAGATGGATTGTGTTTGTGGGAACACCAGAGAATTTCTTCTTTTCCTTTCGGCTTTTCCCTTCAGGGGTCGCCACAGCGAATCAATTGCCTCCATCTAACCCTGTCCTTTGCATCCTCTTCTCTCTGGGAACACCAGAGAACAATGTAATGGAAACAGCAGCATGGCCAGGCTCACCCCCACAGGTAAACCTTATCTTACAGCGTTAACTGGTTCCAGGAGATGTTAACTTGTCTCCAGGTTTAAATAAAGATAACCGTAACCCACCTCTGTAATAACAATCAATTTAGCTTACAATTACATTTTATTTTGCCATATAGTACAGAAGAAATATTGCTGTCTCATATACAGTACATTGTCGTCTCGTATTTAGCCTCTTCTTCCACATTGCAGGTCATGGGGGTTGCTAGGGGTCAGCCACGTCCAGTGAGATTCATGACTGGTGAGACACTGACGTCGGTCAGTTCTACGACCCCAACAGAGTGACATATTGGCTATTGAATTAGCAGCCTCACGTTAAAAACTGGTTAAAAACCATGTTTGACGTAAAGTACAGCAGGGAGCAGCTGAGCCTCACCTGAACTAACAACAGGTGTGTCAGAATGAGCAGACTCAGAGCTGACTGGCTGGCAGACAGGGCTTGATAGAGTGGCAGAGGTTGATTTTGGAGCAGTAAAGGCCAGCCTTTACTGAAGACTGAGCCGGGGGGTGGAGATTAAGACGAGCAGGAAGCTCCAACAATGTCCCTGACAGAACCGCTGACCTTCCTATAAGTGGATGATGCTCTTACCATCTAAGCCACAGCCAAAACACCTTCATTCAGTTCATTAAAGACTACTATGAGGACTGTGCTACAGCAGCACCAGTCATAAGACTCACATCTGTAAAACCGACCCCGTCTTGTGAAGCAGAGCAAAAGCCTCTTCAGCCTGATCCGAGCAATCAGTTTGGTGAGCTTGATGTCTCTGACCCTGGGGTCAGGGCAATATTATCTCCGTGTTTTGGTCCTGACAAGTAGTTGCATCCATGTGAATTCTTCTCCAGGGATCTCATTTCGGCTGAGTACAATTGTGGTCCTGGTAATGGCAAACTAGACGCTGTGAAACAGGCATTGAGGAATGAAGACACTGTTGGAGGGGGTTGTCTGAAAAGCAGGCTAGTTTACTCTGTAACTGAAGGTGCTGAGCAAGCTGAAATGCCATATTATTTTATTCATTCATTTTATTTATTGTATGTAAAAGGTCTGACTTGCGTCATCACTGAGAATAATCCATGGAGATTGCAGGAATCATAGGTTTCAATGACCAAAAGAACAAGATCCTGGCTCCAAGTGGATGGAATGAGCTTCCTCCTGTGTTCACCCTTAGAAATAGAGGAGCTGTCGTTCTGGAGTGGAGGCGTTGCTCCTCCATATTGAGTCAACTGAGGTGTTTTGTGCGTTTGGCTCCTCAGTGAGGTATAAAAGGGCATGTGCCTCCCAGGGGATAATCCAGCAGATTGCGTTAGCTCACACTGTTGACTTCTCACCCTTGTGATACCACTTTTACACCAACTACTTCTTAGTTAATTAAACGTCAGTCTGTTCAGAGGTGAGAGTTCACAAAGAGCTATTTAGGGCTCCAGTAATGCTAATAGCCTTGGATTAGTGTAACAATAAAGACGGTACAGGCAATTCGTGGTCTAGACAGCCTATTGGAATTGGCTGGATAACTCTCACTTTTACATCACTGGTTTGATTTGCATAGATGTGGGTAACTATACTATTCTATTCCACCAAACTACAGTGGATATAGAAAGTCTGCACACCCCTGTCCAAATGCCAGGTTTTCATGATGTAAAAAAATCACATCAAGACACATTTCCACAAATTTTTCTAACTTTATTGTGACCTTTAACCTGTACAACACAACTGAAAAACAAATCAAAATATTTCAGGCAGGTGAAGTAAAAATAAACAACTGAGATTATGTGGTTACATAAGTGTGTTCACCCTTTCATAACTCGGGATGTGGTTGTGTTCAGATTGGACCAGTAACATTCAAACTCATGTTTAACTGGTGACAGCACTCACCTGTCACCAATGAAGGTTCCTCTGATCAACCCTAAATAAAGTTCAGATGTTCTACTGGTTTTTCCTGACATGTTTGTAGCCACATGTTCCAGCACAAACCAGGGTCTGCAGAGAGCTTCCAAAGTCAGGGGGATCTTATTATTCAAAGACATCAATCGGGAGAAGGTTACTAAAGAATTTACAGAATTAAATTTACCATGGAACACGGTGAAGACCACCATCATGAAGTGGAGAAAGTATGGTACAACAGTGACATTTCCACCAACAGGACGTCCGTCCGAATTGATGAGAAGATGAGAAGAAAACTAGTCAGAGAGGCTACCAAGAGGCCGACAGCTACTCCGAAGAAGGAGTTACAGAAATATCTGGAAAGTACTGGTTGTATAGTGCATTTGAAAAAAATCTCCCGTATACTTCATATAAATCAATCAACTTTTATTTATATAGCGCTTAATCACATCTGGAGATATTTCAAAGCGCTTCACAGAAAACCAACAATGCCCTCCAGAGCGAACATAAGTGATGGTGGCGGGGAAAAACTGCCTCATTGAGGAAGAAACTCCGGGCAGGACCCAGGCTCTGGAGGGCGGTCTTCTGCCTCGACCTGTTGGTTGGGAAAAAGAAATACACTGGGGATAGAAACAGGGCAAGGAAGAGAGAGAGAGACAGATAGGCCAGATTGAGTTTAATGTCCATAGTAAGCTGTTGCTGAAGTGGGGGTGGGATTTCCAGGCCTTGAGATTTCCTGTCTTCCGTGCGTGTTCCCCATATGCCTGGGCTATGGGATAGGGTGGCAAGACGGAAGCCTTATCTAACAAAGGAAAACGTCCGTGCCCGGCTGGATTTTTCAAGAAGACATCTCCAGTCTCCCAAACACTCATGGGAAAATGTGTTCCTGTCTGATGAAACCAAGGTTGAACTTTTTGGACATAATTCCAAAAGGTATGTTTGGCGAAAAAACAACAGCACATTACCAAAATAACACCATACCTACAGCATGGTGGTGGCAGGATCGGGCTTTTGGGGCTGTTTTTCTTCTGGAACTGGGGCCTTAGGGTGGAGGGAATTATGAACAGTTCCAAATACCAGTCAGTGTTGGCACAAAGCCTTTGGTTCTGTTAGAAAGCTGAAGGAGAAGAGGAAATTCATGCTTCAGCACGACAATGACCTAAAGCACACATCCAAATCCACAAAAGAATGGCTTCACCAGAGTACGATTAAAGTTTTGAAATGGCCCAGCCAGAGTCCAGACCTGAATCCCATCCAACATCTCTGGGGTGATCTGAAAAGGGCTGTGCAGAGGAGATGCCCTCGCAATCTGAAAGACTTGGAGCAGTATTGCAAAGAAGAGTGGGCAAATATTGCTACCTCAAGATGTGCCACACAGATAGACACCTAACCAAAAAGACTGATTGCTTTAGTAAAAGCCAAAGGTGCTGCAACAAATTATTAATTTGAGGGTGTGTATATTTATGCAACCAAGTTATCTGAAGTTGTTTTTTCTTAAAGGTTTCAGTTTGTTTTTCAATTGCCTTATACAGCTTAAAGGTCACATTAAAGGTGGAAAAAGTTGTGGAATCCTTTGTCTTGATTTAGTTTTTTTTTACATCACGAAAACCTGGCATTTTAACAGGGGTGTAGACTTTTTATATCCACTGTATATCGAATCTGAGCAATAAGTGCAGTTAAAAGAGTACCTGTGCAAGTACAGCAGTAGTGAGGCAATTTTGACTTGACTCTGGTGATCATAAGAGATCATCATCAATTCATAATTGTGTAAAATACCACAAAAACATTTACATAAACAATATTTATAGCAATTTCCATACCAGACAGTATGTATTAATGATGGGAAAGGAAAATTGTTGATTCATTTTCACTTTCTTCTCTCATCTGACTATAAGCAATTACTATCAGCTAAAACAAGGTCAATTTGTCAGTCAAACTTTCAATCTGATTTCCTTCTGTTGCATCAGCTATCATTTCTCCCACTACCCATTATCAAATCTAGTATCTGCACCAGATGCCCAAACCCCCTCAGCTGACTCCTTTCTACGTGAATGAGCAGCGGCTCCACTGTTTCTCACCTTATCTCCAAGGGAGACGCCAGCTACCCGGCTGAGAAAACCCACTTCGGCCGATGTGTCCGCGATATCTTTGTTTTGATGTTGATGTATGCATCAATAGGTTTTAACTCCCCATGACCCTGTGTTCACTGCTTTTCTGACAAGTAGATCCAATGAAAAACAAGTTTAAAAATTGTCCGGTGAACTCAGTATCATTTTGATGTAGTTACAACATTGAGCAGGTTAACTGAGTAACCTGTACTTATAATGGGTGTTAAGTCACTACAAAAATGACAAAGCATATATAAAATTGGTGCAAGTCCCTTTAAATAACTGATATATTGTATATATCCTCAACAATTCATGTTATAGTAAAAAAGAACAAAATATTAACTGAAAAAAGTTATCAGATTAATCAATCAGGGCTCATTATGATAATTAATCAATTCACAGCAGCAGTTATTGCTTTAGATTTTATTTCATCTACAGTACATGTATATTTAAAAAAAACAACTGCCAGAAATGCATAATAGATGTAGATGAACTCCTGCTTATCATTTCCTCTCTTACGCAAAATTACATCTGAACTCTTCCGCTGCCTCCTTGTGCAAAGCTGTTAGGAAACTAACGAATCATCAGCAAACAGTCAAACTACAGATTATCACAATGGAAGGAGGGCATTCATTTCTCCTCTAATGGACGTTCTCCATGACAACACGTAGTAGTTTTCATCCTCCAGCTGAAATCTGTGTTCCCAGGGAGGAAGAAGGGACAATTGTGCAATCCTCTGGTTTAATACAAACTGGCTGTGCTTCCCTTTCAACACAAAGACCACAGGTCACCAGTGCAGTTGTGTTTTCCTGATGACTCATAGCACCTGTTACGTGTTCGAAGTGGGCTCTGATCACGCCTCACTGTTCTGTATAAACTCACCAATGAATGACCATTTTTGTTCCATCTTTTAATCAACAAGAGTTGGTAACAGTACTGAATCAACATCTTTACAAACAGCAGTGCTGGCAGGACAGGATGGGACTGTGACTTTTTGGATGATGCAAAATCTGTCTGACTAGAAACCAATAGATTTAAAGAGCAGGTAGTGTCAATGAGTAGTTCCCTAAAAGAAGCTGGAAAACAAACGGAAATGTCTTCAAATTAGGGCGAAGGTATGAAGTCCGGGAGTTTCTCTACTGTCAGTCCAGAGGAAGACATCCACCACCATGTGACACGGAGGGTAAATGTTGTCGCTGTCATGTTCACTTTCCACAAAGTACTGCTCTAGGTATTTGTAAAAGGTCATACTAGCTAACAGAACACCAACATGCTATTTAATCTCACAAACTGGACCAGCATGATACCGTATTGTTTTGTTCAGTCTTAAATTGGCATAGAGAATGGTCTGGATAGAGGGATTAACGGATAATCTGTGAATAAAAAAGATAATGACTGTAGGTTCCAAGCAGTTGCTAGCTTTTTATCAGCACACACAGCAGTTGAATTCACAGTATTCCAGCATGTTTTACCAACATTCTGTTTCTCTTATACTTACTCATAAAACTTTAAGTGATAATGCATAGCACCCTCTGACACATGGATTCTACCATAAAAACGTTAAACAGATTGTTATAGTATGTGGCAGATGGGCTGAGAGAAACAGCAGAAATATAGTGTTTGAAACGACCCATGTTTGCTGCCTGAAAAGAATGTTGAATCAAAAACAAGGAAAAAAACCATGTATCTCCAAGGCCAAGAGACGTCTGAGCTCCTGCTGCTCACCAGGCCCGTTTCCTGCAATGTTTCAGACAGTGAGCTCACAGCAGGCCACCAAGGTACAGATAAAGTGCTTCTTTTTTCTTAACGTGATACTTTAAATAATTTAAGTGACGTCAAGATGGTTCTCAGATAAAATAGTAGATTGGAGAAAAAGAGAGAAGACAAATGTAGTCAAAAATCAATTAAAAGAAACAACATCAATCTGGAGAGGAAAGAGTTCAGCACAAATACATCCATAAATCCAACATGGCAAAGGCTTTGAGGATGGAGCACTGGTCACTAGAAGAGCTGGACAGTCACTACTATCTCAGGTGGCGCTGTTCACATTTTCAAAACAAAGAGGATTCTGGGTAAGACTTTAAAACAGCAGTTAAATGTCTCGTGTTGGACCTCACTGTGAACCTCTCAGCAGCGACAGTCCGATAACAAAGCAGCAAACTGGGAGCTTTTGCAATATTGTAGTTGATAATAGTAATCAATTACTGATTATAAATACATGTGAGTCCTTGTAGTGTAATTATTTGGCTTTATTAAAATATGATTAAATCTAGAAAATAAAAAAAAGACGTGATAGTTCAGTTCATTGTAGGCCACGAGAGGCCTGGCCTTTGTTGCTCCCTCATTCAGAGTCATCATCACTCCAGCATGGTGGTCACCTTGTGTGTGTAGGGGGGGGGGGGGTACATAAATAGTAGCCATGGTAACCTCACGTCCCTCCTGGGTCTTGATGACAGAGAGTTAAGAAAACAGTCCTGTAGTCGGTCGTCAGCCACTGAACAGGAGACAATGCAGATAGAGCACAAAGGAATGATAAGACAATAATCAAACAGGCAGCTCATATAACGGCTATGTGTGCCTCTTCACACTGAAACATGTGGTCATGATTATGAAAGGAACTTCAGTCTGCTAAAACCTCGATATGACTGTGTATGAAATAAAAAATGCTTCCAACATGAGCGTGGCTAAACGAACAGAATGTAGGTCTGTCTTCATTCCCTTTGTTGTTGATTCAGAACTGCGAGCCACGTCTTCTTGGCTACTGAGCCCATAGAGTCTAGGGTTAGGAACGGCCTGTCAGCCTCTTCTATCGCTCTGAGTCAATATTTAACTTTTGAGTGTATCGAGGACTTGCTGCCAAGTTGCACAGTAAAAATGCACGAGAAAAGCAGCCAGAAAGAGACACGACAGATTCATGACACAGAACAATTCTAGAGACAGGAATGAGAAAAGGTTTGTGCGAGCTGCTGGTGTGAACTTCACTGACCGGTCTTAGAATGTAATGAGCTGTTCCAACAGCCAATAACCTCATTGGTACACTGAAAATTGTTCTATATCAGCTGTACATTTTTAGAAATGAATCATCAGCTTAATCATCATGATTTAAATTCTTTTGTCTTGACATGTTTTTCTGATATTTAGTCATTTTTCTGAGCATGAAATGTGACACTCCCAGGATGAGGCTTCAATCACATTGAGATAGAAATTTTTAAAAAATTTAAAAAATGCATCCATCTATCTTGATTTGCTTATCATTAGTCAGGTTGTGGGGGCAGCAGCTTCAACAGGGAGCCCCAAACTTCCCTTTCCCCCCACATCCACCAGCTCTGACTGGGGGATCCCAAGGCGTTCCCAGGCCAGTGTTGAGATATAATCCCTCCACCTGGTCCTGGGTCTGCCCCAAGGTCTCCTCCCAGCTGGACGTGCCAGAAACACCTCCCTAGGGAGGCGTCCCGGAGGCATCCGCACCAGATGCCCAAACCACCTCAACTGACTCCTTTCCACGCGAATGAGCAGCGGCTCTACTCTGAGCCCCTCGTGAACAGCAGTGTTTCTACCCTATCTCTAAGGGAGACACCAGCTATCCGCCTTAGAAAGACCATTTCAGCCGCTTGTATCTGTGATCTCATTCTTTGGGTCATGACCCATCGCTCATGACCATAGGTGAGGGTAGGAACGAAGATTGAACGGTAGATGGAGAGCTTTGTCTCTCAGCTTAGCTCCCTCTTTGTGACAACAGGGCGGTAAAGCGACTTCAATACCGCTCCTGCTGCCCCAATTCTCCGTCCAATCTCACGCTCCATCGTTCCCTCACTCATGACAAGACCCCAAGATACTTAAACTCCTTCACTTGTGGAAGGACCTCATTCCCACTCGGAGAAGGCATTCCACCGGTTTCCTGCTGAGGACCATGGCCTCAGATTTGGAGGTGCTGATCCTCATCCCCGCCACTTCACACTCGGCTGCAAACAGGACCAGTGGGTGCTGCAGGTCACAGGCTGATGACGCAAACAGGACCACATCATCTGCAAAAAGCAGCGATGCAATCCTCAGGCCACCAAACTGTAACCCGTCCTCACCACGACTATGCCTCCATATCCTGTCTTGAAACCAGGAACAGAATTGGTGATAAACGGCAGTGTCCCAGTAGTAGAGCAGGTCGTCTAATGTTCCAAGATCGGAGGTTCAATTCCACTCCCGCCCAAAAACACCCAGAGGGTGGGCTGACAGTGGAAGGTATCAGCACAACTCCCAAGCACTGCTGAGGTGTCCTTGAGCAAGGCACTATCCCCCGATGTCCAAAACACACGGTCGAAGGTCAGATGATACGATCACAAGATCAATCATTGACCTCCGACCCAGGGTGCTCTGGTACCAGGTACACTTATGAGCATCCTTGTGTTCGAACATGGTGTTAGTTATGAACAATCCGTGACTAGCACAGAAGTCCAACAACATAACACCGCTTGGGTTTAGATCATGGAAAACATTCCTCCCAATCACGCCCCTCCAGGTGTCTCCATCATTGCCGACGTGTGCATTGAAGTCCCCCAGGAGAACAATGGAGTCCCCTGCAGGGATCCCTTCAAGGACCCCATTTAGGGACCCCAAGAAGGCCGAATACTCTGAACTGATATTTGGTGTGTATGCACAAATAACAGTCAGAGTCCCCCCCCCCCCCCCCCAGCCTTAAGGCGTAGGGAAGCGACCCTCTCATTCACCAGGGTAAACTCCAACACAGCGGCACTCAGCCGGGGGCTTGTGAGTATCCCCACACCCGCCCTGCGCCTCACGCCCGACGCAACTCCGGAGTAAAACAAGGTCCAACCCCTATCCAGGAGTTTGGATCCAGAACCGAGGCTGTGCGTGGAGGTAAGCCCCCCCAGATCCAACTGGTAATGCTCCACCTCCAAAACAAGCTCCGGCTCCTTCCCCGCTAGTGAGGTGACATTCCACATCCCCAAAACCAGCTTTTGCCGCCCGGGTCTGGTCCATCGGGACCCCCTGTCGTCACTGCCACCCATATGGTAGCACACCAGACCCCATCAGTCTGCCCTGTGGGGGGTCGGTCCACAGGGGGAAAAAAAAAATTAAATCAACAAAATTCTCAAATAGCTACATAATCACTTGTTTCTATAATATTTGATCACTATGGTGGGGGATTATCAGGACCTGTTGAATTAATTTTTTGTGTTACATTATTGTTTAATGGATTTACTGTACGTTGTTAGGACTAAGATGTGCTTCATTGCTATTGTTGTGGTCACATCACAGAGACATTATTTGTCTCCAACTAACCCCATATTTATTTTTATGAGAGCTTAACAGATGGTCTTGTTCGGCTATGGCAGAGGAATGTACTCCACTGAGGGCCACTGTAGTTTAAACCAGAACTCAGTAGTGAGCATCTAGAGCACAAGAAACTCTCACTTCCGACACCTGAGGCCATTAAATACATTCATTAAACCCGATATTAAAACAAAGAAGCCCAGCAGCTTCGACTGCAAGCAGTCTCTCACCTGAAACAAATGCAAATAGCATGGAGTCAAGGAATTATTGTCTACACTGATTTACAACCACGACTACAGATCTGAACTCAGCAAAGAGTATTAATAGAACAGGTAATGCAATTAAGTAATATTCACATCTGGTTGAATTCACCAGCCTCATTCTTCACTGCGTCCCTCCTGGAAGACAGGTAGCCCAATTATTCTTGCTGTTACCATTAACGCAAATTTGGATTTTTGGGGATTTGATGATTGTTAGAAACATCCAAGAAAATGTAACTATGAAAACACTGCACATATCAAAAGCGTAATAATTTTAAGATATTCTACTTGGGAAATGGAAGAAATCTATTTTCTATGTTTACTGATTTTCAATTATCACTGTCCAAAAGATAAAGTTGGCAGCAGCTCATTTCAGACAGTGATGACTGTAGAGATAAATGACCAATTGGACGAGTAATTTATTAGTAAATAAAAATCTGACTAGGATTGATTTACATCTCATCGAGAATGAGATGTAAGTTTCATATATATAATTTTACATATCTGTGTAGTGAGGCTGCACCTCTTGAAGCGCGAAAAAGCAAAGGATTACTGAATTCCTACTGAACGGCAAATCACAAAGGAACTCAACATCTTGAAGTCTGTTAGCAATAACTTACTACAGTAGTCCCTCGTTACTCGCGGTTAATGCGTTCCAGGACTGCCCACGAAACACGGAATTCCGCGATATAGCTATCAAATATTAATTTTATTATGTATGAACCTCCCCCCCATACTGTTATTAAACCACATCCTATCTGTCAGTGACGTGCGGTGACATTAAAGTCAGTCCTACGAGCCAGACAGAGTGGTGTATTTGCCATTAAATTAGCAGCCTGACATTAAAAACTGGTTAAATGCATAACGAGTGAAACACTCAGTTTGAACAGGGCGGTTTATTTCCTGATCTGAAATCATATTTAAGCTCCGACTTTCATCTTCTTTTATTGATTAAATCTTGCTTTGATTGATTGGTAGTCCAGTCGGAAGTGAGGCTCAGCTGCTGTACTATGTGTCCCAAATGTTTTTAACCATTTTTTAATGTCAGGCTGCTAATTTACTGCCAAATACGACACTCTGTTTGACTCGTACAACTGACTTTACCATCGGTGCCTCACCGCTGTGAACCTCACTGCACGTCACTGATTACCAGCTTATATCTGTATTACCCTTTTCCCCACTCTTATACTGTTTAAAACACTTTTGTATTAATTAAAAGTTGCAAAAGGAACCCGAGTCTTGGAACGCAGCGCACACACAGATGCTGTCAGCCAATAGCACATACAGTATCACATGACTACCTACTAAAAATCTGCGATGTAGTGAAGCCAGACGTCTTGAAGCGCAAATAAGAGAGGGATTACTGTGTATCACTGCTACATGTCAACCCAAAGAGTCATCTTTTAATTTACCCCAAATCACCAAATGCAGAAAGATTCAACCTTAACTACTAATATTACCATAAGTACCCCAATAGTGGTAAAAATGAACCTCATCGGAAAAAAAAGACATTGAGAACTCATGAGTGTTAACCTACTCAACAAAAATATAATGGAGCACTAGATTTTCTCCCATTTCCATGAAGTAAATGCTCTACGAATGTCCAGGAACACAAAAGGTTTACTCCTCAAATTTTGATGAACATAACTCTTCCACCTGACATTATTACATGGCCGTGGGCTGGGCACTTCACAATAAAAGGAAACTGACACTAACATTTATACATTTTTCACATGCCAATCATTTTCATTTGGTCTCTCTGTCACTAAGTTTTAGTACAGTCTGAAAATGAGGAAGGAAATCAATAAGTGACTAAATTAAACATGAATAAAACTTTAAAACATTACCCTGTCAATGAATAATTTCTTCACTGAGTTCGGATAAAGCAGTATTTTTCTAAAATAATAGATGTTAAACAGCTTCATAGAATTGCTGTGAACCAACCTATGTTTCACAGTGAGAAAGCAGTGATGTAATCTCTGGGCCGACGTAGCCCTCAGCCTTGGCTGCCTCCAGTATGGCTCTCCTGTACATCCCTTTCTTCTTGCGGTTGAAGCGGGATCTGAAGAGTTCTCTGAAGGGTGAAAGTTTGGCAACGGACAGTTGAGAGGTGGTGGGTGAACCAAACCAAGCTACTTTTGCCTGGGGCCACTGTGCTTCACAACTGGTCACCTCCTGTTGACTCGCCCCGGTGATGTCGAGAACACGTGCTGGCCACCAGGGGAAGCCGTGAATCTTCCCCCACACAATGTCACCCACTGCCACAGCGTAACCCTCTTCTGTTACACACTTTGTCATGCTGCGAGTGTGAAGTCGCACTGTAAGTGGTGGCACTGTTTTTCGGTCTTCCCGTGAGGGTACAGATGATGAGGTCACTGACAGGTCTTCACCTGGGGCCAGATCACAAAGCTCAGGGGAGTTGCCATCAGAGCTGGAGGACTTGGACTCATCTAGACTATCACTGCTGCAGACTGACAGGCTAGAGGAATCTGCTTTACGCTTACGAAAGTTGATAAGAAGGGTGAGGTCACTGTGGCTGCGTTCCACCTCTTCTCTTGAGCTCCCTGGCCACAGCTCCAAAGAGTTTTTACCTTCCCCTGAGTCTTCCAAGTGGGGGTGACACGATCCAGGGACTCTGGGGCTTCGTCTCCTTGTACCTCCTACAAGTTCTTCCTCATACTCAACCACCCTGTCCTCTTCCTCCGCCTGAGGGGGTTTCAAGCGGATTTTGGGAGAAGGCAAATCCTGACTAATGGTGGTAAAAGGTCTGGTTAATTTAAGTTTTGGAATGGACACAGTGAGGCCAGACCGTGTGGCGTCTAGAATGTGCCGTTGCACATTGGTAGAATAAGAAGGCGTCTTGGAATTCTCTCCCACACCATTCTGCAACAGTTGTTTGGGGCAGAATGGCTTGACTGAACCATGAACTCTTGAAGGTATCTTCATGACCTCCCCCTTACCCTGTGGAGTACTATAAGAGATCTTTATGACAGGACTATGGGGTACAACATCACCTAATGGGTACTTCTCCGCTTCATCTTCCCCTCTTTTATCTTTTCTGAGGCGCTTGCCATCAAGACTACTGGTGCCATTTTCACGTCTTTTAGTGTCCTTGGTTACAACATCCTCTTTTCTAGATAGCTTAGAGGAGATACCCTTGTCATCAGCATCACCATCACTCTGAAGTGAATTTTCCTTTGTAGTAGAAATCTTACTGTTGCTCATACCATCTTTGCTGTCCTCATCACTATTCAGAGTGTTCTTGCACTTTTCACATAGTACCTGCCTCGGCCGTAGACGGATAGTACTCATAGTCATGCGCCCAGGCTCTCGAGTTCGTCTCTTCTTTCTCTTAATTGGTCGTGGAGGGGGTTGGGGTACCCATTGGTTATAACTGTGGCGTACCCATAAAGGCTGAGGGAAGGGGGCTCCTTCAAAATAAGGAGGATAAGAAGACTGAGCAGCAGGCACTGGTGGGGGCAGGTTGGGGGGAATGGGTGCTGTAGGTGAGTTGCTCTCAGGGAGACTGTTTTCATCCTTTGGTCTTTGTGTAGCCTGGTTAGGAGATTTGGAAACTGGTTCCTTACTCAGAACTTCAGAAATTTCACAAGCTGGTTTAGATATCAGGCAGTCTCCGGGTTTTGCCGTAAAATCCGGTAGACAGAACAGTCCACTTCTAAAATAGACAAAAGAACAGAAACAAAAAATAGTCAAAAAGACATTAATAATTCTCATTCTGAGCTTCTGTACATTGTTTCATTAAATTACATGCAAGCAAACTCGAATAAATTTTCTTCTTACATGACATGAATTTCTTACTTTTTTATGTAACACTTCCCTTCACAGAAATAGCAGCACAATGCTGTTTTTATCACCAGATCACCACACATCAAATACTTTAATGTTGCAACTAAGTTTAAAGTGAAAAGAACACTCACCACAAGTTATACTCCCCCTAGAATCTGGAAAACAAATGCTTCCTGTATCTATATAAAAATTTAAAATTTGGCTAGATGGCATACAAACGAGTCGTTTCATAACAGCACCCGTCTTGATTTAACAGGAGTGACTGACGTATCCTGACCCTGCCTGAATTAGAAAGTAGCTCCATGATTACTCCAGAATAATCAATAGTTATATCATAAAAAACAAGAGCGAAAAAGATAAGAGGGAAATACATAGTAACAAAGTTACTGAAAGTTTAAAACCCCTGGACTACTGGTAAGTGTGAGCAGATGGTGTCTGCGTGTGTGCACGTGGCACATGTGAACCACAGCTGGAGGGGGGGCAGTTGTTGACAGAGGAAGATCAATAATGGCACTTCAAAGGAGTCATCCCAATCAAAATAGATGAGAACTACTGTATGTCTGTGTAGGTTCTCAGTCATCCAGGTCATGGTTATCCAAAAGCTATTGAGTCGATCCACTGGACGTTAAGACAGTTCTTGAAACTTTCTTAACTTTCAGTGGATCGACTCAACAGATTAGAACTATGTTCAATCAAAAGCTATTGAGGACCAAGGATCGTTTTGGGGCAAGACATTTCAAACACAGTGGAGTTGGACATCTGGTAGCTGAATGACATGAATTTAAAAAAGCAGAATATGGGATCTTTAAAATTGTCTGGTGCTGATCAGTGATACTTGTCTTCTCTCTGCCGATTGTGTGTCAGTGTGTCCCATTGCCCTGTTTGACATGAAATCAAGTAATGGAGCGATGTAGAGTCTGTCATTGTCTTAGTAACACCCGTAATAGGCAAACATTAATGATACCCGTCAAATACTGAGAATCCCACAATAGCTACAACTCTTATACCCCGACAATCCAGTTGTCTCAGTATCCTTACGTTTCTGTAAAAGGAGATCGTTCAGCAACACTGCAGCTAAACCCCTACAAGGCCTTTTCTCTGGTTACAGTGAGTACAGCATCAGCTGGAACAGCACTGCTCCCGTGTGACTTAACTGGTGTGCTAGCATTTTACACACGTGTAAAACAAGACATGTACAGCAGCACAGCAGCAATGGAGTCTTGCTTGAATTTTAGCTTCAGCATCACGCAGCATTTGATCTAATATTTTAGCGATTTACTTTCTGTTACAAAGCTGATGATCCTTCAAATCTACTGACTGTTCGCTACTGACTGTCAGCTACTGACAGTTAGCTACTGACCGTTAACAACTGTCAGCTACTGACTGTTAGCTACTGACTGTTAGCTACTGTCTGTCGGCTACTGTCTGTCGGCTACTGACTGTAGGCTACTGTCTGTCGGCTACTGTCTGTCGGCTACTGACTGTAGGCTACTGACTGTCGGCTACTGACCGTTAGCTACTGACCGTTAGCTACTGACCGTTAGCTACTGACCGTTAGCTACTGACCGTTAGCTACTGACCGTAGGCTACTGACCGTTAGCTACTGACCGTTAGCTACTGACCGTTAGCTACTGTCGGTCTTCTGGTTGGGGCTGCAGGTAAAAGATATCAAACTGCCGTATATCCATCCTGTTGTCTACCTCAAATTTTGACAGAATGTAGAAGACTGACCTAAATTCTGTCTTCATTGCGTTTCTACAGACCACCAGTGGGAATAAAGCATGAACAGCTCTGATGGGGCTACGGACTGCCTTTCAGTAATTTCTAATCCATTCGTTTTTACACTCTTGAGTCAGCAAATGTCAAAGAAGGCCCAGCTAGTCGTGTCTCTGAGAGGTCCTGGCAGGCAGCAGTAACACAGCAGTGTGACTTTAGTCTCTGACAGCAGACAAAAGGACCACAGGAAATCCCCTCCCAAAACCTGACTGAAGAAAAACCACCCGGGATTCAAAGATGTGGGAAAGGAGCCAGGAGATTTCAGTTTGTTTTTGCATCCGGCTTTACTCAGGGTTTATGCCATGTGTGATTATTAATTAGCGTACATTTGGGGTCCCTAGTGAGGTAACTGGCAAGCACCTCCAAATTATAGTCTCTTGGTGCTGCTGAAACCTCGCACCTTCTCTTCTTTCCTTAAAGCAGACAAGATAACAGGAACTGTTAGTTTATGAGTATAAAAGTACACGGATGAACTGTGCATTTACCATTTCATGGTGTGTACACTGTAACAAGACGGGCACAGATGCTCAAAGATAAACCTTGACAATGCTTTACAATAGCAGGATATACATTTTCATGAGCTGAACAGGAACAAGTCAAAGGTTGTCAGTGGTAAGAGATGAGGTACAGGCCTACTAAGATTCTTTTCAAGGCCTGCTTTTTCACACTGGTCAACTATATTCAGGACAGTGTGAGCTCTCATGCAAAACACTATCAAAAGAGAAGTACGATTCTATTTGTCTATAGCCATTTGTTTTTAATTTGAAGAGAATGGAGAGCAAAAGGCATGAGACCTGTTCACACATGTGACATTGAGGAGAAGACATGACACACATATATGTCAAATTACATTGCAGTAAGTATTTGCAATAGAAAATCAAATATCAGCAATATTGATCCCACAGCTGTTAGAGAGGTAATGGGTTCAAACAAAGCATCAGATGGATCCACATTAGTAGCTGTGCTGCCATTTCCCATTGTTTGATAATCAGAAAGTCACTGCTTATGAAATAAGAATTTCACAAACAGCAACTGTAAATGTCTTTGGTGACAAGTGTGTCAGTGGTATCTGTTGGTGTGTCAATCCAATAATAGTAGTAATGGTAGTAATCCTGGTAGCACTAACCCCGCTCAGCGGCCTGTCCTCCGGCTTCAGGCCTTCTGGTTGTTCTGTTTGTCGGCTAACAATAAGCTACAGCTGGACCCACAGCCAGCAGCCATTATTCACTAGTGAACATTCACTGATGATGTAGACAAGGTCACAACTCTCATACACACATGTTTCACCATCGTAATGAACACATTAGACCATCACGTCAGGGGTCTATTTAGACTCAGTTCGCCATTCAGGACCCAGCTAGCAGCTAGCAGCTAGCTTTGCTCCAGTCTTTTCTATGGAGGCCTGCTAGCCGCAGCTAGCTGTGAGCCGCTAGCATCACATGTAGATTAGCCGTTAGCTGAGATTAGCCGGTGTGTCAGATGTCACATTATTAATAAAATAAACACACGACTCACTTTTTGTTGCAGTCCAGTAAGATCCCCGTGTAGCTCCTGTCCCGGCAGATCAGCGTCACCACCAGCGTGTCGTTAACGATGTGATCGATAGTGACCGGTACCCGGGAGCCGGCCCGCAGCTCCACCGTCACAGCCTCCATGTTTCCCGGCGTCAAGTGTCCGGCAGGGCGCTGCTCGGTCCTGGCCAAGGGAGCCACGGTCACCACGGCCGGAGATCCGTCTCCCCTTTACCGCTGAAGCAGAGGCTACACCAGGGCACCAAATGACGCCATCGCCCCCACCCAGTCAGACCCAACAGTCACCGCCGCTGACATCACGCTGTGAGCCGGAGAGCAGCGGTCTGACCCCAGGCCGAGGCTGTGAGTCACGGCGGGGCTCAGGTCCGGCTTCACCCCAGCACGGTTCACCAACAGGCTGGTTGTGTTCCAGCTCTGAACCCGTGATGACGCGAAGACTTCATGTTTGCAATAATAACGTAATCACACACTGGTCTGCAGGACGCTGTCCACACAAACAGTATTTATATAGTGTTCACTGAGGCTGGGTGGTGAACGATCACTTCTTTGTTGTTTGCAGACAGACTCGATGCTCTTTTGTGAGCCTCTGTAATGTTTATCACTACCTCCATTCCATTGCCTTAAATAGCAGCAGTACCACCATTACCTGGTTGTACATAAGGTAATGTAATGTAAAACAAGGGACCACGTTCCTATGAACTGCAATAGGACCTCTATTTTTGGGAGTCATTCCAATAAACATGGTGTGAAGTCACGACCACAAATCTTAAAATGCAGGAGTGACAGCATTATGTTCACAGCCCGTAGTCATGGGAACTCTGCCAGAGACAATTTTCAAGAATTGTCCTAAAATGTCTCTTCTTCTCCAATAACGAAGCCTTTATTTATTTAATTTTTGTAATTTTTTGTAATTTATTTTTTATTTATTGTCTTTTTGAAAAACAAAAAAGTTAATCCAGTTTAATAATGTGAGTTCAGTATAAACCAGCAATATGAATGAAATGTAGGTCTAACCTCTAACCTCTCTCAACTACTAATATCTGTTCTGTAATCATGCTCCTGGCATTCCTGTGTGGCTCCTGCATCTTCTCGCTCTGGCCCCCATCTGTTGCTCCAGCTCACAGGCCCATCTGAAGAGTCAGACAGGTCAAAGGCCAAAAGTCCACAAAGAAGCCCTGAATACCTGATTTATAAGTAAGTCTAGTGGTATTAGAACATGTATTCCTCAACTACAACTGCCTAGAGTAACCTTTATATTATCAATGAGAACAGGTGGACCATCAGATCTGGTTTATAAAACTGTTCAGGCGTAGTGGTTCTGAGGAACAAAAGAAAACGTTGCCCTTCTGTCATAGCTGCACAGTGTGAGTTTAGCCACTAGGTGTCTCTAGTTTCCACCTGAATGGCAGTTCTTGCAGCACATGCAATTTGGTGGTTATTACAGTAAAGCAGTGGCCTTCAGTGATGTTCTCCTTAGTCAAACGTGAATAAATACAACCCTTAATACTATAAGCTGCTCCAACCACTGCCACCTATGTAGCTTTTAGGACTGAGGTGTTTATAACTTCTCCCAAATGGGACAAAAACCGGCGTCAGCCCACTCCTTTTATTGTCACTCGCACAGAAGAACCCGCGGCCACACCTTTATAGACGTCACACAACTACGTCACAACAAAACACATGGAAATGACAATCATTTATGACACCACAGCTAGAGAAAGGAAATACAGACATACACTAACACACTACTAGATGTTGCATCACCTCTATCAGGTATAAAACAGGCTGTTTTCCAGCAGGGACACAAGTCTCTTTGTGTATATCCACTACAATCACACAGCTGCGCAAATGCACGACATTATTTATACACAACGCAGAACAGCAAGAATTTTTTTTTAGTACATTTGTCATTTTATTTCATTATAATTTTATTTCATTATAATTGATTCATTATAATTAATTTTTTAATATAAATTAAATTAAATTACAAGAACATTAAATATAAAAACTTAGATAAATGAAATGCTTGTGCTCACCGAAATAACTCTTCAAACACAAAATCCATTCTCCTTTCTTTCCTCAAAAACAGTCCGTGAGCTAGAACAGATAAGCTACGTCTGGTTAGCTATTTCAGGTTACCTAGAACAGGTTAGCTAGTTCAGGACACATACATGTCATGTGAACGTGAGGCCAGCTAAAAAGCCTTAGCGTCGCCAACTCGTCATCTGATTGGCTATCGCATCTGTCAATTAACAACCGGTATATGTTACCTTTCACTCACAGTGCAGAGAGACCTGCATTCTAGATTCTGAAGGTCCTGGGCAGATTTCATTCAATCTGGCAACACAAGCTAGCTGAATTCTGATTGGATAAAACCTCTCTAACCTAAAAATAGAACACTGACCCAGTTAGCCTATGTCATATTGTATCCAAATGTATAATTATATATTTGTACGTATATTTGAATGTATTTATTTAAAGAAAATGCATTAAAATATAATTAACTTTTATCATGAATATCATGATTTCTGGTTATGTTAGACCAGCAGAGAAGGCCTTGCTGGCCCTGACCGCCCACCATTGCAGTAGAGTACAGCATACCTTAAAGTTCATGAATACTGTATACCTTAAAATCTTGACAAAGATGCCTCTGTTAATCTGTGAGTCAGAACTCTTTATCGCTGTTTAATTGTCTACAAATTGTCCAAACTAATCCTGTGATGGGACCAGTGTTCCCTCTAAGCTGCACGCCTGCACAATTACGCACTACTCGCACAGTCTCAACGCACAAGAAATTCTATGCTGCGTATAAATTAAAAATTTGATGTACAGTAAACGTATTGTGATATCCTGTGTGTTGTTACTGTTGTTAAAATTAGAGGGAACATTGGATGAGACTGATAGTATGACTAACTGATTTCTCTTATTACCTCACATCGTCAGACAAATCTATCAATTTGGCCAATTGGAGCGGCAGTGTCTCAGTGGTAGAGTGGGTCAACCATTGTTTCAAGATCGGCGGTTCGATTCCTGCTCCCGCCCAAAAAACCATCCGGAGTGTGAGCTGACAGTGGGAGGTGTCAGCCCTGTAAAAGATGTGTTCAACTCTCTATATTAGTTGTCACATACTTACTTTTCGATTGTGTGGCAATTTCACAACCCCACTCTTCTTTCAACGTCACAAAATATAAAAAACCTGGATAGACTGCACTAATTCATTGGTATGTAACCGACTGAACCACTGCAGCATCACTTCTTGTAAGGTTTATCAGTGCTATGACTATTATACTTAAAAAGTTGAAGATTCATCGCCTTGCAGACCTGCCAGGAGTAGATTTTTTTGAACATGATGCATGTACAGTGGACTCGCGTCTTCACCTCATCGCAGATTTTTGGTAGGCAGTCACATGATACCGTACGCGCATTCTACTGGCTGACGGCATCCGGAAGTGCGCTGCTTTCCATGAGTCTCGGACTTTCGTGACACACAAAAGTGCTTTAAGCAGTCTATCAGAGTGTGGAAAAGGTCATACAGATAGAAGGTGGTTTCATATCAGTATGGGGAGTGTTCATAAACGTTTAAATTACCGTAAATGATAAGATAAATAGTTCATCGCTATATCACGCTATTCGTTATTCCTGTGTGGTTCCTGGAATGCAATAACCGCGAGGAACAAGGGCGCATCCCTGGCTACTGCAGCTTCTGGAAACGAGGACTATGTCCAAGTTCAGAGGGATCCTAGGCCACCCTCTGCACCCCACCTTCTCCCAGCAGAGGAAGTCTTTCAGGAGCAGACTGATGTAATCGAGCTCCTCCACAGAGAGACGGAGGACCTCCTTTGTCTAGCGACTAGTGGATGAACAGCAATGTAGAGAAGGGCTCTGAAGATCTTACACTGTGGGGATCCTATGTGTACATGTCAAATGATGTCTGTGACGGATAATGTTGATGGATGTGCCTCGCCTTGGGCTCTCAATTCAGTTTGCTTAATTTTGTCCCTATTTACGTATTTATGTATTTGTTGTGTTTAGATCTTCTTTTTCTCCTTTCGGCTTTTCCCTTCAGGGGTTGCCACAGTAAATCAATTGCCTCCATCTAACCCTGTTTTCTGCATCCTCTTCTCTCACACCAACTACCTTCATGTTCTCTTTCACTACATCCATAAACCTCCTCTTTGGTCTTCCTCTAGGCCTCCTGCCTGGCAGTTCAGAACTCAGCATCCTTCTACCAATATATTCACTATCTCTCCTCTGGACATGTCCAAACCATCTCAGTCTGGCCTCTCTGACTTTATCTCCAGAACCTCTAACATGTGCTGTCCCTCTGATGTACTCATTCCAGATCCTATCCATCCTGGTCACTCCCAGAGAGAACCTCAGCATCTTCATCTCTGCTACCTCCAGCTCTGTCTCCTGTCTTTTCCTCAATGACACTGTCTCTAGACCAAACAACATCGCTGGTCTCACCACAGTTTTGTACACCTTTGCTTTCATTTTAGCTGAAACTCTTCAATCACACATCACACCTGACACTTTCCTCCACCCGTTCCATCCTGCCTGGACACGCTTCTTCACCTCTTTTCCACACTCTCCATTGCTCTGGACTGTTGAGCCTAAGTACTTCAAATCCTCCACCTTCTTGATCTCTTCTCCCTGTAACCTCACTCTTCCACTTGGGTCCCTCTCATTCACACACATGTACTCTGTCTTACTGCGGCTAACCTTCATTCCTCTCCTTTCCAGGACAAACCTCCACCTCTCTAGCTTCTCCACCTGTTCCCTGCTCTCACTGCAGATCACAATGTCATTTGCAAACATCATAGTCCATGGAGATTCCTGTCTAACCTCGTCTGTCAGCCTGTCCATCACCATAGCAACAAGAAGGGGCTCAGAGCTGATCCCTGATGCAGTCCCACCTCCACCTTGAACTCCTCTGTCACACCTACAGCACACCTCACCACAGTGTTACAGTCCTCATACATGTCCTGCACCGCTCTAACATACTTCTCTGCCACTCCAGACTTCCTCATGCAATACCACAGTTCCTCTATCAACATCCTCAAAGCAAATACTGCATCTGTAGTACTCTTTTTTGGCAAGAAACCATACTGCTGCTCACAAATGCTCACTTCTGTCCTTAGTCTAGCTTCCACTACTCTCTCCCATAACTTCATTGTATGGCTCATCAGCTTTATTCCTCTGTAGTTGCCACAACTCTGCACATCTTCCTTGTTCTTAAAAATGGGCACCAGCACACTTCTCCTCCACTCCTCAGGCATCTTCTCACCATCTAAGATCCTGTTGAACAACCCAGTCAGAAACTCTACTGCCACCTCTCCTAGACACTTCCATACCTCTACAGGTATATCATCAGGACCGACTGCCTTTCTACCTTCATCCTCTTCAGTGCCCTCCTCACTTCATCCTGACTAATCTTTGCTACATCCTGGTCCACAACAGTCACCTCTTCTAGTCTTTGTTCCCTCTCATTTTCCTCGTTCACCAACTCTTCAAAGTACTCTTTCCATCTTCCCATCACACTACTGGCACCTGTCAATACACTTCCATCCCTATCCTTAATCACCCTAACCTGCTGCACGTCCTTCACATCTCTGTCTCTCTGTCTTGCCAACCTGTATAGATCAGTCTATCCCTCCTTACTGTCCAACCTAGCATACAAGTCATCATAAGCTTCTTGTTTGGCCTTTGCTACCTCTACCTTCACCTTACGCTGCATCTCCCTGTACTCCTGTCTACTCTCCTCAGTCCTCTCAGTGTCCCACTTCCTCTTGGCTAACCTCTTTCTCTGTATACACTCCTGTACCTCCTCATTCCACCACCAAGTCTCCTTATCTACTTTCCTTCCAGATGACACACCAAGTACTCTCCTACCTGTCTCCCTGATCACATTAGCTGTAGTTGTCCAGTCATCTGGAAGCACCTCCTGACCACCCAGAGCCTGTCTTAACGCATTCCTAAAAGTCATCTAACACTCTTCCTTTCTCAGCTTCCACCATTTCGTCTTCTGCTCTGCCTTTGCCCTCTTCATCTTCCTCACCACCAGAGTCATCCTACACACCACCATCCTATGCTGTTTGGCTACACTCTCGCCTACCACTACTTTGCAGTCACTGATCTCTTTCAGGTTACACCGTCCACACAAGATGTAGTCTACCTGTGTGCTCCTACCTCCACTCTTATAGGTCACCCTATGTTCCTGCCTCTTCTGGAAGAAAGTATTCACTACAGCCATTTCCATCCTTTTTGGAAAGTCAACCACCATCTGTCCTTCTGCGTTCCTCTCCTGGATACCAAACCTGCCCATCACCTCCTCATCACCTCTGTTTCCTGCACCAACATGTCCATTGAAGTCTGCTCCAATGACAACTCTCTCCCTTCTAGATATGCTCTGCATTACTTCATAAAAGTCCAACCAGAATTTCTCCTTCTCCTCCAGCTCACATCCTACCTGTGGAGCATACCCACTAACAACATTGAACATCACACCTTCTATTTCTAGCTTCAGACTCATCACTCTATCTGACACTCTTCTTACCTCTAGGACATTCCTAACAAACTCCTCCTTCAAGATAACTCCTACTCCATTTCTCTTCCTATCTACACCATGATAGAGCAACTTGAACCCTGCTCCTAAACTTCTAGCCCTGTTACTTTTCCAATTTGTTGTGTGCTGATGATATACAGAATTTGACTCCTGATTAATAAAGTGTCTGTCTATCTATCTATCTATCTATCTATCTATCTATCTATCTATCTATCTATCTATCTATCTATCTATCTATCTATCTATCTATCTATCTATCTATCTATCTATCTATCTATCTATCTATCTATCTATCTATCTATCTATCTATCTATCTGTCTATCTATCTATCTATATTCAGAACAGTGCAGTAATCCTTCGCTTACTCACGCTTCACTACATCACAGATTTTCATTAGGTAGTCATGTGATACTGTGACTCTTTTGATGGAGGCAACTGATTCGCTGTGGCGACCCCTGAAGGGAAAAGCCGAAAGGAAAAGAAGAAGAGTCACATGATACCGTACGCGCATGCTATTGGTTGACAGCATCTGTGTGTGCGCTGCGTTCTGAGACTCACGGTTCCTCCTGCGACTTTTCTTTAACATTAAAGTGCTTTGAACAGTCTATCAGACTGTGGAAAAAGGTGATAAAGATATAAGGTGGTTTAATATCAGTATGGGGAGGGTTCATAAACGTTTAAATTACCGTAAATAATAAGTTAAATAGTTGATCGCCATATCGTGGAATTTAATTTTTTGCTAGTGGCCCTGGAACGCATTAACTGCGAGGAAAGAGGGATTACTGCAATTGGAATTGTCAGAAATACAGTTGCACATTTTACAGCACTATTCTTCTCTACTGAACTACTGTCACTGCATGTGTACTCACTAACACACAAACAAAGAAGTATTGGGTAACGTTCAACAAATGTGTGAACTCAGATTGTGCTATGAGGGACTGCAGGATCAGAGGTGAGATCCTCCTCCTTTGGATCTCCCATTGAAGGGTTTCCCTTGATCTTTCTCCTTGATCTTCCTCCTTCCTTCCTCTTAAACATTCAGACAAGGTCTATTGAGGGTCTCTTTACAGATCTTCTTCTTGTTTTCCTTTGGGCTTTTCTCTTCAGGGTTCGCCACACTATCTCTCCTCTGGACATGTTCAAACCATCTCAGACAGCTGTTCAAGCAAACACCACAATGTTTGCCTGAACAGCTTAAAAAATAATATCATTTTACGAAATACATTTGCATAACTGACTTCATCAAATTTAATGGAAGATGTTTTGTAAATGCTTTTACTTCTATGGTGGGACTGCAGTATCCTGAAGGATAGTTGTGTGCTAACAGTATGTGTTCACTGGGTCTGGCATACCATATCCCTTGATGCTGGTGGCTGAATGGATTCACTTCGTGTGCTTGCCAGTTCACCATTACATGAGAGACCCATGGGTGGTGGGTAAATGAGGCCTTCCCACATTTTATGCTAGAAAATTGTGGAACCCATATAATAATGTGCACACTTTAGAGGTGTGTGGTTGTTGCTGTGGCTGCTGCCTGCTCACTATGTTGATGAGTTGGGAGTAACGCCTTGGACACAGCTGAGAGGCAGTCGGGAGAAAAAAGAAGCTGTGTGAACAGTGGATACTCCAGAGTTTTCCAACTCTGAGTTTCCAGTTCCAGAAAGAGAGTTAACCCCACTTGCCTACAAAAAATCTTGACTCCCATCCCCCCACTGATAACAGACATGTATAGACAGCTCACTGAAGCTAATGCGTCCAACATAGTCTCCAAACTCTGAAACTGTAGTCCGTATTGGTAGTCTGGTCTGCAAATACTGTTGCAGAGCAGACCAGAGCAGAGCTACTAGTCAACCAAATACAAGCTGACTTGAGCTCATGCTCACAGCCACTCTAAATAAGATAAAAATGCAGGAGCACTAACTTATAGACTGGATACCATACGGTTGGGAGTGATCATGAAGGTCAGTGTTGAGGAAAAGCTACTTTTGTAGTGACCATCATTGCTGAAGCAATCCGAAGTGACATGGTTCGCACATACAAACAGACTTCCAGGAAAAGTAGCCCTCAAGGTGTCATTAAGTCACTATGACGTCAGTTCTCTCTCATAAAGGAGAAGGCTAGGAGACAATAGATGCAACAAAGTTTGCATATGTCAGTGAACACTGTCGCTCTGAGCAAAGCATCTTGCAATTGCTTAAGAGCAGAAAGAAAACATTGATAAATGTCTGGAGTGTCTGGAGAAATTTCACCGAAGGATATCAATTACTACAAAGCTCTGACAACCGACGAGTTACAAATGAAAGGCAATTACATTTCTTGTCTTTTCTGGCTACGACAGCAAATGAGCACTTATGTTAATATGTACAACCAACAATTGAGAAACTTGTGTGTCTAGCTCTAAGTAACAATATTGCGACACTGAAACTTTAGCGCTGGACAGAGAGAACTTCATCTCGGGGATGAACATTGCCTTATCCAGGGAAAGAGGGGTGTTCTCACACAGGCGGGCTGGGCTGCGTCAATCACTTCTGTCAATCACTCCTGTCAATCACTTCTGTCAATCACTTCTGTCAATTATTCCTGTCAGCACTTCTGTCAATTACTCCTGCCAATTACTCCCGTCATTACATCACGTCACGAGAGGATTCTGATCGGCTCGTTTCACGTCCGTATCACGAGTTTGTGGGCTGTACAGGCGATACAGAACCCGTTTGGTTTCCAGAAATTAACAAGTTGGCTAGACTTAGGGAGGACCACTATGAAGAGACCAGGAAAATGTGTTTTTCACAATATGACTCCTTTAAGTTCACCCCCTTCTCTTGTCCCTTGTGATCAAGGAACCACCCATTGATGAGCTTTGGGGAGAATCCACTGAGATTCATTTGGGTAAGACCACTAGAAGATACTTGCTTTCTGCTTATAAAAAGCTGAAAGCTCTGCAGTCTGTTTTGAGCCGCCCTGGTTTCACCTACAGAAGATGGTCCTGATGTGTTGATACAGGAGTACAAAGACCACACTCACTGGCCAGAAACCACCGCACTACCCTCACCAGAATGACGTTATTCAGATGTCTGTGAACAATTTCCGTTTATTCTCTTCAATATAAAAGTCTTGTTGGGAAACAGGCTCTTTCAGAAACGAACAAAGATTAAATTAAAACTTTATGGTCCTGAAAGGCATGGAATCATTTTTTGTTTTTAATATGGACTTTAATACAAGTGCTTACAAGTTGGGATATGTGGTGGAAACTTGTTATTTTTCCTTTAACCTCAATTTAAGCTTACAAGTATCTGAGATTTAAAATGCTTGCCATGAGCATTGGGCTAAGACAGGAAGCAGTATCATTACAGGGTTACAGACCAACAGAACACAAGAATTTAAAAAATGGAAGAAAATGAAACACATTAAACACCCCAAAAAATTAACTTAGTGTGTTGTTTTGTCATATAATTATATAATTACACAAATGAAGTGTCCTTTTCTAATTGTGGGTAAAGGACAGCGTTAAACGCGGAACCACACTGAGAGGTGGACGTCCTCTGACGCCACAGGTGTTCACTCTGAGGTGACGGAAATGTCACGATGCTTTTATTTTTAGAGACACTTCGCCGACTTCCGGTGTGTTTCCGCCCACCGGGGGTAACTTGACGCACCGACGGAAGTCTCGCGGTTTGTCTGCGAGTCACAGGAAGACAAGAAGACGAGAGAAGAGCTGCGTCCGCGGCGTTCTGTCCGTCTGTCGGTGCTCCGCTCCGGTGTTCCCTCTGAGAGGAGACGTGGAACCAGGGACGGGCCGCTCAGGATGTAATGATGCTGGGGGGTCCGGTCTGTGAGGGGGGGGTTCCACACGGAGCTGTAGTTTCTCTTCCCGGGGCGAGGAATGCGAGCTGAGCACCGATGTTTCACTGGGGCAAGTGGAAGAAGAGGATGGGGGCCAACAGCTCCAAGAGACCCGTGTTCGACGAGAAGGAAGATGGTAAGAGATCAAAGTGAGACCTGATCCACATGTCCTGTGTGTTCACATTGAATCCGGTTTGACATCAGGTTGTTTCCACCAGTGTGTAATCCTGCCAGCAGGTCTGTGGTGCTGGAGTTAACAAAGTTTAAGCTGTATCTGACAGGATTGTCTCCAGGACTGGACCTGGAGCAGAGGAGGACCTCTACGGTCAGGAGATGAGAAGGTTTCACCATCAATGAGCCACTGTGTGAATGAGATGAGTGGTCGTCACACAGCTGGAGTCCCTCCAGTGGGGGGCATCTGAAGGCTCTGTTTGAATATCTAGACCTACCAAACCTACCAAAATCCGTCAATGATGTCGATCAGGGGTCTCCAAACTTTTTCCTGTCAGGGTCACATAACCTTTCCCCTCTCTGACGGAGACGGGGGTCAGTCTGGAACAGAAAAACTGTGGCGGTCGTAGGGGTGCCCAAATGTAAACATTTCCTGTCTTCCAGAAGCAGATATTAACCCTTTGCGGTTATGCCAAATGAACAGGTAGGCGGCATCCGGCCCGCGGGCCTTAGTTTGGGGACCACTGATATAAATAGTCGATCAGAGACAATCAGAATCAGAAACGGATCACACACACACACACATATATATGTGTGTGTGTGTGTGTGTGATGGGTTCAGAAACGTTGAGGGTTCAGAAACGGTTAAATTACCGTAAATAATTAGATAAATAGTTTGTCGCTCTTTCATGGAATTCATTAATTGCGTGTGGTTCCTGGAACGCATTAACTGCGAGTAACGAGGGATCAGGGCTTGAGCTAGCCATTCGCCACTTCGCCATAGGCGAAATAAATTCCACAGTGGTTTTTAGCGTGTGTAGCCACAGTGGCGTTCTTATTTTTAGGAAAAAAAAGGCTAAAACTTACAACTTTTTTGGACTCGCGAAAATCCCCAAGTGATAACATAAGAAAACAAACTTTTTCCCTCGCTAGGCGGCGCACATCTTCTTCGTCTTCTTCTTCTCCTTCGTCGGCGCGCATGCCGACGGAAATAGCCGAAGTGACCCGAACGCTCCCGATCATTAAATATGCACTCGAGTCATGACCTCCTTTCGTCCAATGAAAAAAACAAGGATTCTATTTTTACAAGCTAAACCCGCAAATCGGTGTACGACAAGGCGAGGATGATCGATTGAAAGAAAATGAGAAGACAGTGTTTTATAGTAGATTTTGTGTTAAAATTCTCATTGAACAACAAATGGTGAATGCTGAGAGGGGGGAGGAGTGGTGACAGACCGATCAGAAGGTCAATGAAAGATATTATCAATACATGTGTGTAGTCTTAGACTTTTGTTCCCTATGACCGGCAGGAATAACCAGCGATGCATGTAAATGTGTATTCACCTCGCTTGCTATAATAGCAAGTAAAACTTACAAATAAACATTGAGTAATACCAGGAATCAAATTTATTAAAATCAAAGTGTCTCAGTCAAAGTTAAAATGTCTTCTAGTCCAAGTAAAACTTACAAGTATGTATGACTGTATCTTCACATAGTGAATGGAATTTTCCATTGTTGAATCTCACATTCATACCTGCATAAAGTAGGACAGAAATAAAGATGGTTCAGCTTGAACTGTTGACTTTAGTGTATTTTTGTAGGTAAACTGAACAGAAGATTTTACCCTCATAATGCACCAGAATGTAGTGGAACAACCCCATTTTCTAAAAAATTTCCCGGGGGGGGGGGGACCCCTGCGGTGGGGTATCCCCCCCGCACAAACCCCACGACAAGTGGGGTTTTACACCCTCAACAATTGAAAACTTGCATTCACTCTGGGAAGATACAGTCATTCAAATATATTACTTGTGTTTACTTGTAAGTTTTACTTGCTATTACAGCAAGCCGCTGTATATACAGTATATATACACTTATATACACTATATACATATATAAACAAACAAGCTGAGACCTGGTGGATGATGTTAGGCCTTTGACAGGTTTGCTATGCCTGACTACACATATTTCTGTTTAAAGTAAACTTGGAGCTCCAGGCTGAATCTCTCAGCTGAGATCAGCTGTTTTTTCCAGCTAATACCTTTTTAGCCAGCTGCAGTTTATGTGTGACTAAAGCCGAACTAATGACTGCTGTGTTTCAAGTTGAATTACGTACTGTGTGCCGTGTGAACAGTGAATACTGTTACATCATCATGAGTATTATAACTACTTTTGTCATGACCAATATTGTGATATATATGAACGAATCCCAAAGGGAAATCATTCACCTCTGCTAACTCAAATACATACAGTCGTACAACAAACGTTACAAAAAAGAATACACAAGAATACAGAAGATAGCACACGAACAGAATAGCAGTTAAAAACACAACACAGCATTCTCCACCCTAACAGTCTGAATACAGAGCAGAAATCACACAACAGGTCCAGATCCCACTGGACCCCAAGCTAGACGCCCACGCGGTGGGCAGGCACGTCCATCATACATGAGGTGTTACCAGACACATCATTAAGAGCCACATGACGCCCAGTTACCCCCCAGAAAATCTCCAGACCACTGCCATATAGGTTCACTCTGTCCTGTGGTGTAAAGGCGTATTTGGTCTATTGTATATTGTTGCTCTCATTGTTCTTTTGACTGTCTCTTCGTGCAGCAGTCTAGTGCTGCTCCCAGTTAACAGTAGATGTGGAGTGAATTGGTTGGAGGCTGCTTGAAAGGAGACGCGTCTGATCGGACTTGATTATCCGTGAAGTGCTGGTTTTGCATTATTTACAGTTTTTGTAAAGCACCAGACTGTCCATTGTCCGGAGTGCTGCTGTGGTCTGGTAACAGTCAGAAACAACCTTTATACATTGTAGATGCTGACTTAGACTTTCTTGCTGGCTGCCAGATTTTTTTGAAACATCTCTTGGCTTGTGGGGGAACAGCATGTGGTCTACATTAGGCAGTTATATCAGAGCTGTGGCTCAAGCTGAATCAAGCTTTAAACTTCAAGCAGCTATTAATAATATGAATATAAACTCACTGAACTATTAAAAAACAAAACATCATTATACCCAGCCTGCTTTTCCATTTTCAAACTGAAAAGCTCATAAGCAAGTGTAAGTTAAAAGTCCAACTAGGAAGTAGTACCGCCTGAGGAAGACATGAATGTACCATAAATGAATGAACTCTCTTGACATTTCCTCCTCTTTAATGCCACCAGTGTTTATTCAGGAACAACAATAGAAAATTAATTGGGAAGATGAGATTGTCGCGTTGGAAGAGTCTCACTGTTTTGATTCCCATCACATTGTTTGTAAAACTCACACAAAATCCACTCTTGGCTGGAGGCATGTGTGAGCTTTTAATGCATTGTTGCTGTCTCAGGGGAGACACCAGTGATCCCCACTCCTCTGAAACATTTACAGAGGACAAGATCAAAAATGGGGCTACAGACTTAAAATACAAAATAAAACTTTTAAAAAATTTAAATCACTTGTTTTTTTTAATGTGAATCTCACATCGTATCTTCTTCTTCTTTTCCTTTTGGCTGTTCCCGTCAGGGGTCGCCACAGCGAATCAATTACCAACAGTAATCCAATTTCCACCGGCGCCCTGTAGGTCAACAGCGCCAATGGCAGTCATTGTTAACCTGGGCCTCGACCGATCCGGTATGGAAGTCATGAGTTTGATTCGCATCTTTGATTTGGCAAAAGTTTTACGCCGGATACCCTTCCTGACGCAACCCTCTGTATTTATCCGGGCTTGGGACCGGCACAATAAGACACTGGCTTGTGTCCTCTTGCGGCTACATTGTGAATCTCACATCGTATGATTGTCAAATTTATATTTCATTGTGGGTGTTTTGACCCCTACATTACAAATTACCTTTGTATATGTTAATTATACAGTATTATGGCATTAGTCAATTAATGTAATGTAGTAGTCAGTTAAGTTCGACTGCAGAATCAGTCGATTAATTGTTGAAGGTGTTTTTGAACAGGAGAGATGAAGTGTTTGCTCTGAGCACACAGTGCTGTTGGCTTTGATGGCCCATTGTGATGTTGTGAGTGTAGTTCATGGAATCAGTCAAGACAAGTCATTAATTGCAGTGCCATTGAATATAACCTGTTAACACAGAAGCAGACTGAGTGTATTGATTGTTTATCAGGCAGGCTTATTTCAAGTCCTCTCTTGAACGGTGAACTGCACTAGATGTTACACAAACAGGATGAATGTGCGCTCGTGCAGTGGTCCCCAACCCCCGGGCACCGGTCCGTGGGTCATTTGGTACCGGGCCACACAGAAAGAAAAGATAAATGACATCACTTCTTTTTTATTTATTTCGGAGTCTGAAAGATGTTTTATTTTGAAAAGTGACGTCTGTGCTGAATGACACACAGACAAATGCGTGTGTCTGTCCTCTTGACAGGTCTGGGTCACGTGACAGGTTACCAGCCGTTACCCCTAAATTAAGCCCCCTACAACTACTCCAGTGTTCTGGATTAAAGTCAAACCAGATTATCCTGAGACCCTAAAAGTGTCTTAATCCCTGCTTCCATTTCCAATCTCCTGTCTCTGTGAAGTGGGATTTTCTGCAGTGACCGTAAAGAAAACCAAACTGGAGTAGACCGGACGTCCAGAACACACTTCAGGTGTCATTGTCTCCGTTACCCCTAGATCAGCGGTCCCCAACCACTAATTCGTTATTGTAATTATTATTGATTTACTTGTTCACACTTTTATTGAAATGATCAGTATTTCTCCTACATTGAATGAACTGATTGTAAGTCGCTATATTTCAAAATAAACCTTATCAGTGCCGTCACTTCAATCCAGTTTTTAATATAATTATGTCTTACAATTATTTTGTTTACAGAGATGCTGATTATCAATTTATGAAAAAAAGTTGTTTATTGCCTGTTAATGTATGTATTTTAAATAAAACCACTGATTTACTATTAGACTACAGCTGTCTTGGCGTCATTAACGATTACCGAGCAAATGAAGACTGGTCCGTTAAAATACTGTCTTAGATGAAACCGGTCCGTGGAGATAAAAAGGTTGGGGGCCGCTGGTCTAGTGTTCTGATGAGAGTGCAGAATCGTGCTCTAAGTTAATTCAGGCTCTTTGTGTATGTGCTATTTTTGATCAGAAGGATTAATAGAGCATACATACCAAGTATATAATTGTGTATGCAGCAGATGTTTCTATTTTGATATATTGTTATATTTGCATTCAATTATTCAACATATAATTATTGTTTCATGGACGTGGTGGTGAAATGGCCTGGAAGCATTCAGGATGCTTGTATTTTTCCAACATTGTCATCAGTGACATCCTCAAAAGTGGCAAAATTCCTCCATGGACAATGAACTTTTTAAAATTTATTTTTAAATTTACTTTAAAAAAAAAAAGAAGTATATATATATACAGTGTATATATATATACAGTATATATATATGAATTTATCCCTGAAGGGAAATTAGTGGCACACTCTATAGTTAGTCACATGCATGGATATATATATATATGTATATCCATGCACTAATATATATATATATATATATTAGTGTGTACATGCACCGAGCACACACACACACACACACACACACACACACACACACACACACGCACACACACACAGGGGGCCTGTATGCATGCAGGGGGAGGTAGAGTGGCAGGCAGCTCCTGCTTTGGTGCATCCAAAGGAACAACTTGTAAAGGGGGATGGCGCCTTGCTCAGGGTGCCTCGGCAGTGCTTGGGGGGTGAGCTGGGTGCGAGCAGGAATCAAACTGCCCATCTTGGAACATTGAACATCCCGCTCTACCGCTGAGCCACTTCCGCCCCAACCAATCCTGGTTTACATTTTGGCCATACCTAATGAAGGAATATGCTAATGGAGGAGGTGGAGCTCAGGAGCAGTATTTTGGGTGTTCCTTGTGCAGAGCTTGTATGGTGATAGAGTTTGCCTTTGGACGAATTGAGGTCCGTTTTGGAGCTTTGAGGAGAGCTATGGGCATTAATCTACAGGAACTGCCTTACGTCATTTATGATGATGGCGAAGGAACAGGAAGGTCATCGACCAAGTCGGCTGTTTCGATTTCCTTGGCATGGCTGTGGAGGCGGGAGAACTGCCCCATATTTCTTCACACAATTCAAAGTACAGAAGAACGACCCTGCCAGACCCGCTCCTGCGTCTGCTGTCAACAGCCTGGTGATATTTACCCCCAGTTGTCTTGATTTTTGATGTCAGGATAACAGGCATTAACGCCCCCCTCCATGTGGAAAGTCTTTAGTGGCCTCCGCAGGATACATCTCCAAAAACGGCGTCAATATGTCCACATATTTAGATTGGCAGGACTCCCAGCCAATATCTTCTTTTGTCATGATGATTTTATATTCTAAAATAATGTTCAGGAGCAATTCCACCCCCTTGTCGCACAGAAACGCACCTGACGCCATCTTTTAACGGAAGTAAAGACCAAACACGGAAAGTTCTGATTGGATAGAATTTGGGGAAATCCTGCTGCTGCATGGTTTTGCATGCGTATAGTTGTCTTCAAAAACGCGGATACATGTATGCGGATGTATGTGGATACATGTGGATGGGGATTTTTTTGAAAACGACGTTGTGTGGACGCAGATTTTTTTCTATACAGGGTGAAAAAAGATCCGGCTACATGTGGACAAGGCCTTAGAAACACCAGTAACGCTTTCCAACACCAGTGGCATTTACACAGGTGCTGGTCATACAATTAGAATATCATGATAAGTTTATTTCAGTAACCCCATTAAACAATGAAACTTAATTTCATTCTTTCCTTTCACACAGACCGATACATTTCCAGTGTTTGTTTCTGTTAGTTTTGATGATTATGTCTGAATACTAATGAAAATCCCAAATTCAGTATACCAGAAAATTAGAATATATTAAGACAGACACAGAAAAAGATTTCTAGAAATGTTGGTCAATTGAAAAATAAGAACATGAAAATTCTGAGTATATAGAGCACTCAATACTAAGTTGAGACTCTTTGCCTGAATTTCGAAAGCAAAGCGACGTGGCTTGGAGTTGATCGGTCTGTGGCACTGCCCAGGTGTTATCAGATACTGATTTAGGGGTTTTCATGATATTCTAATTTCCGTATTTGCTGGATTATATGTCGCTCCGGGGTATAAATCACACCAGTCAAAAAATGTATTACAAAGAACAAAAACCATATAAGTTGCACTGGACAATAAGTAACATTTTTTGGGGTGGAATTTAACCCTCACCCTAACACCTATATACAAATCTACTAGGAGTGGATTTGTTCATCTGTTAAAAGTTGTTGGGCTGTTGTCATGTGTCGGTTAAACAGAGTGTATCTTGTAGTCGGTGAGAGGTCCTGGATGAGATGTCCCTTACCCATCAGTGAGTGGATGCTGAACAAAGTTGAGTGTGGTGTCGTGGGAAGTTAGTGCCAAGAGCAACTTACATAATTGTAGGTTGGTTCTTGATGTTTTTCAAAACTGAGAACGGCTGCTCACATGCATACGCAGAGGCGAACATGGTCCATACAGCAATACTCACACAATGCAGTGTGTGCTACATGACAGGAAGTGCTTCCAAAGTTTTGACCGTCAGCTCTTCTGCCTGTGGAAGTTTTTTATTTCTGACCACTTGTGTTTGCTCATCAGCTCTTCTTGTTGTTGTGATAGTCTTTAGGTCAGAAACTTGTATCTGAAAATCTCTGACAGAGACACCAGGGATGTAGCTCAGGTCAACCTGCTCCACTGCATACTTGTGTAGATGAGTCTTCTTCTTCTTTAGTGTTTTTGAAACACTTTAGTATTTTCATCTAATGAGAAAATGTAACATGTTTGAATGTGATTGAAGTGTTTTTGCAAAAATTAAAAAATATCTTCTTCTTGTCCTTTGGGCTTTTCCCTTCAGGGGTCACCACAGCCAATCAGTGTCCTCCATCTAACCCTGTCTTCTGCATCCTCTTCTCTCACACCAACTACCTTCATGTCCTCTCTCACTACATCCATAAACCTCCTCTTTGGTCTTCCTCTAGGCCTCCTGCCTGGCAGTTCAAAACTCAGCATCCTTCTACCAATATATTCACTATCTCTCCTCTGGACATGTCCAAACCCTCTCAGTCTGGCCTCTCTGACTTTATCTCCAGAACCTCTAACATGTGCTGTCCCTCTGATGTACTCATTCCTGATCCCATCCATCCTGGAACTTAAAAAGACGAGTTCATGAAATTCTCCAAAACTGTGCTTGGTGTGATTGCAGGAAATTAAATGTGAAGCTAGCTAGCTGCGAGAGATCCAAAATTCGAACTATTTCACTTACTGTTCATGCATCTTCAAATTTTTTCCAAGTTTTTCAAAGTGTGACATATGATCTGTTTCAGTGTCCATGATATTGGATACTGAGAACTCCAGTTTGTTTGCCAACACTGCTTATTTGAAGGGATAAGACTATATGTCCTGTGCCTTGTATTATATCATTGAGCTAGTTCAGATATTCAATCATGTCTACGAGATAGTAGAACTTCAGGAGCCACTCAGTGATAGCTAGCTCAGGCTGCCCCACACCTTTCATTTCAATAAAAGCCTGGATTTATTTTTTTTAAATTGAAGCTGTTTTTTCCCCAGCTCAGATTCAGTTGAGAACTTGAATAGTGGAGGCTGAACCACCGCCTGATATTCAAGCCAAGTTACACTGACAGAATATGAGACGTAGTGGTAGTTTCTATGTAGTTCCTGGGCTGCCTTTGAAGAAAAAGAGGTCCTCTGCTGTCCTCTAGATTGTCATTTAGTGACCCAGTTATGGTGGCAAGAGACACTGGGGGAAAGTGCAATGCAGAGTCTGAATATCATGGTTTGCACCAGTGTACTTCTAGCACAACAACTAGGAGGCAAACATCCTGACAGAGCCCCTAATTATAACTGATAATTAAACAAAAAAAATTCTGAACTTGATAGAATATAAAAGGCAGATGTCATCAGTGAGAGCAGTGCAGCACACAGTCTGCAGTCTGTCTCTGCTGTATCATAGTACTGGATGTATGTGTAGAAGGTGATCTTTATTTAGCTACAGTATGATGGTGTGTTCTCTGCTCGATGCCATCACCTTTAATAATGATAATTTACCGTAATGTGTGTTAATGAAAAGTAAGAGTTTAAGTGATTG